>NC_058133.1:117625403-117641195 GCF_016433145.1 Gracilinanus agilis
TCTTTGTTTTACACACACACACACACACACACACACACACACACTCACACTATCTCCCTCTCTCTCTCCCTCTTGCTTTCTCTCTCTCTCTCTCTCTCTCTTGCTTTCTCTCTCTCCTTCTCTCTCTCTGTCTGCCCCAGCAAGATTTCTCTTAAACTCAATTTGCTGCTGCTGACAGAGCAACACAAGGGCCACTCTCTTTCTTGCCTAGATAAAGAAGGGGAGAGTTGGGGTTGGAGGGGAATCTGTTTTCCAAGAAAGGGAAAACCATCACTTGAACCTACAGCAAGGTAAGAGCAAAGGAGAGTTCTTGGGTTTGAGAAATGGCTAAATACATGGGATAATGCAAAGCTGGGGGAAAGAGAAGGCATCCACGGACAGTAATTACCCAACCGGAGCTCCTCGACAGTGCCAAAGATATGAGGCTTTGTATTTGGACTTGCTATAATTATATCTTGAGTAGAAATAGTAATAATAATAATAATTCCCTGGTACGTGTTACCACTAGAGCGAGGCTGTTTGGGAGCCAGAGAAGGGTGGGAAGAAAGAAATAATTACCTTTCCTTTCACATCGTTCCATGGTATTACCCAAATAATCATTTCTGGCACAAAACCTTCCGAGTATTCTCACACTGACGAACAAGGCCTGTAGGAAGGGAATAAAGTTCATAATCTGTCAGTCAGTCTCACGGACTCAGCATCCATTAGAGGGGCAGAGCCTTGATCTGAGTTCTGGGGGAAGAGAAAACTAACCATCTTTTATACATACATAAAGAATATATTCCCAACCCTCTACAATAAAGAATAAGATTCTCTAATATCCATCATCTGTTTAGTGCCTTACGGTTTGCAAAGCATTTTACAAAACACTTTTAAAATTTGGCCCCTCTAATAGCCTTGTGAAATGAGTGCTATTATATCTATTTTATAAATGGGGAAACTGAGAGTTAAAGGATTGTGCGAGATAAGTAGGATACACATAGAAAACCAATTTACCATTGCCTACGCTTTTAGGCAAGTGGACAGAGCATTGGGCTAGGAATTAGGAAGAGCAGAGTTCAAAAATCTGGCTTTAAACACTTATTAGCCTTGTGACCCAAGGCTAGTCACTTGACCTCTATTTGTCTCCATCCTCTGGAGAAGGAAACAGCAAACCACTCCAGTATCATCTTTGCCAAGAAAACCTCCTGGAAAGGATGGTCCGTGGGGTCACACACACACAATGGGATGACTGAACAACAGCAGGAACAAATGTTTGTTAGGGCTGACCTTGCGCTTAGAAGATTTCTATTTTTCAATGCATGCCATCAGACTTTATTGACTATTCAACAACACAACGATTTCCACCACAGACCGACCACCAATCTGATTCCTAAAGTTCTCAGAAAGCATGTCTTCTAGCAGTGCTCATTATGAGGTTTTTTCTCAGACCAGCCAGAGGCCATGTGTCTACCTCCAAGGTGGTATTCTGGCAAGTCTCCATTAATCAGCGCTGCTCCCAAGCGAACACGGGATGCTTGAATTCCCAAGGGAAGGAATTAAGGAGTCTGTCCTAGTCAAGACCCAGGAACAAATTGCTCCCTGGGGTATCTGGTAAGCTCTTGCAGTTCTGGTTAAGGAAAGGGAAGGGAATAAGTATTTCTATAGAGCCTACTATGTGCCAGACACCATGCTAAGCACTTTTTTTTTTAAACAAATATTATCTCATTTGATCCTTCACAACAATCCTGGGAGGTAGGTGCTGTTATTGCCCCATTTTACAGATGAGGAAACTGAGGCAAACTCTCCTGGTCTCCTTGGGCAAGCTAGATGACTAGTCCAGCCTCTGGCCTTTGTCTTAGTTTAACCAAATGAAACAACGAGTCTCATCCTAGAGTGAAACAAAGAACAGAGAAGGGGTGACGTTCTCAGGAATTCCTCCTGAAGTAGGAAGTTGGCCACCCAACCCTTGACTTGACCCAGCTTGAATAAATAGAGAAGGAGAATAGATTTGATACCCTCCACTGGGAAGGTGGAGGCTCAGGATCACCTGTTTAAGTTCAAAAAGGTCAGCAGTAAAGCCAGGGGAGGGGTGAGAAGAGAACCCAGGGAACAGCGTCCCTTGTCACCAGCCAGTGCCCCTAACGAGATCAGCAAACACAGGACCTGGAAACTCAGAGACAAGTACATAGGCAGGTTCTGGGCAAACTTCCTGATATCTGGCCCAGTTCACGAACATCCCTCAACCCCCTCCTTCTTGGCTTCCAGAGCTTGTCCGAGAGCAAAGATCCTTCCTCCCAAGGCATCACCCTAACAAAGAAGGTTTAACATTATCAGGAAACTGGTGTTGGGTGAAACCTGGGATTTTCTGAATAGGGATAGATGCTGAATGGCAGTCTATTTTAATTAGAACCTGTTATAAACTGGTTCTCCAAGGTGTCCACAGGGTTAAGATGAGGATTTCATCCTAGAGCACTACTGCCAGGGTTGGGTGCAGGAATTTTGAGCTAATAGAGCCTCTGAAATAATTATAGGGCAGAGCAACATGTACAAGCATGGCCCCATGGGCTGATCTGGAAGAGAAGGAGACCTCCTCCTCTCCTTTCTTTCTGCCAGTGTCAGACTGGGCTGTCAGAGCCCTGACCTGGGGAGAAGTCGACCTTCCTTCCCCTGTTACATGAAAGATGCCTGAAGACATCAAGCAGCCATTAGCACCATCGTTCATGAGTTTCTAAAGAAGCAGCAAGCATTTGGTGAATTCAGCCTCCGCACCTGGGTTTTTCTTCTCACGGGAAGAAGGAAGAAGAAAGGACTCCTACAGGGTTCCTGTACCTCCTATTGGCAGTTAGCTAAACTGTTGGGCCAACTATAGTTGGTTATTAAACCCCCACCATGGTATGAAGCCCCCAAACGTCACAGTGGCTATAGTCCTGACTAAAATGAGACCTGGGTGGGGAAGGAGATACCATGCTAGAGATGTCATTCTTACATAAGTCACTTTGCTGTTCTGGTCTTCAGGTTTCCCCAACTATGAAATAGGAAAAATGATCTTTGATACCCTTGTCCACACCATGAACATTGATTGGGATAATGGAGGTGTCAGGATGTGATGGAAAAAACATTAGATTTGTAATCAGGAAACCTGGGTTCAGTGTCTAATTTTGTTGCTTACTAGTCATGTAATCCTGAGCCAAACATTTCCACTTTTTTTGATCCTCAGTTTCCTTATCAATAAAACAGGTGGAATAATACTGATAATGGGGCAGCTAGGTAGCAAAGTGGATAGAGATCTGGTGCTGGAGTCAAGAAGACCTCAGTTCAAATCTGGCCTCTGAAACTTACTAGCTATGTGACCCTGGGCAAGTCACTTACCCCTACTTGCCTCAGTTTTCTTATCTTTAAAATGCACTAGAGAAGGAAATGGTCAACCATTCTAGGATCTTTGCCAAGAAAACCCCAAATTGGGTCATAAAGAATCAGACATGACTAAAACAACTGAATAACAATTGTTATCTATATCACAGAATTGTGAAGTATGTCTCTAGTGTTGTATACATATATATGATATACATGCCTTTATGATAGAAGATAGGAGATAGGAATTAAACCTTTAGAGATATTTCTGTTGGTTTTCTGGAGCCTCTAGGATAAAAATGGGCATATTCCCAGCATAATTACCTAAGATGAGGAATGGAAAGGAGGAGAAACTTCCACTGTTAAAACTTTTTTTTTGGTAGAAGAAGCAACAATCAATGGCCCTAAACCCCATGAACTGGCATCCTAGGGATGTTCCTGATTGCTTTTGGAGAGCTGCTCTTAGCTGCTCTTAACTCCCCAGGACAAAAAGATGGCTCAGTGGAAGCTATTAATCTGGGGCCTTGATATAGTGTCAAAATTAACATTGTTTCTAGATCATATCCCTCAAATTCTTAGGCATTGTCATCAGCCATGTACAATATACATTCAAGAAGGAGAAACATCATGATGTAGTGAACAGAACTCTAGAGGCAGAGGCAGAGGCAGGAAGATCTGAATTCAAATCCTGCCTATGACACTTATTAGCTACTAATGTGACCCTGGGCAGGTTCCTTAATCTCTCTTAGCCTCAATTTCCTCATCCATAAAAAAGGGGGGATAGGAGTTGATGACTTAAAGTCTTTTCCAACTTTATGGCAATGATCCTAGGAATGACCACAGGGAAGAAATGAAGATGAACACTCTTGTTGTAAGGGAGAAAGAGAGAATGTCTCAAATTGCAGTGTATTCTCCAACACTAGCAATGACATTACCATCGTGCCTAGAATTATGTTTAGCACCTTCTTTGGGTCATTGGAAACAGGGGGTAAGAGTTATGTTTGGACTTGAATGAAGTTCTTTGTATACTTGATCATAGCCAAAAGGCTGAGAAATGATTGAAGTTCTTTGTAGATAACAGAGATCCTAGGTGATGAGCTCCATAGAGGAGACTTATGTGAAACAGGATCTGTCTTCAACTATCTGAAAGGCTGTCATGTAGAAGAGGAAGGAGATTTTCCCTATTTGACCCAAAGAATAGAAGCAGAAGTAATGGGTAGAAGCTGCAGAAAGTTCCATATAAGAAAAACTTCTTAATAATTATGGCTGCCTGATAGTGGAATGAGTTGCCCCAGGAAGAGAGAGTTTTTCCATCACTAGAAGTCTCCAGCGAGAACCTGGATGATTTTGAAGAGGGGGATGGATTGTTCTTAGCCAGTAAAATGTCAAGACCTCTGCTAAATCAGAGTCTCTGATTCTGTAAGGACTATCTATAGAGCCATGGGGAAGGTGTCATCCTCTAGAACTGAGAAGCTATCCCAGACTAGCTCTTCTACAGGGTCAGTGGAGCCCAGAGAGGCTAACTAGTCCAGAGACTATATCTATTAGTCATTTAACAAGGGCAAGGATGACTGACATCCCTCAATGACTCCTTTCTGTTTCTCTGATGATAGATCTAGCACCTTCCCCACACAGCCTAACGAATAGGACAGACAAATAGCTTAAAGGTACCTTCCAGTATGGAGGCAAAAAGAGGGACAAGGTGATACCAGGTTGAGCTTTATGGTTTGAAAAGTCTGAAATTTATCAGTCTCTAGATGGAAAGTTGATTGCCAAGAGTTGTTGAAAGCCTGAGGGCAAGAAAAGTGAGGGGGTGGGTGACTTCAACAGGGTCATTTTGAGCATGATGCAATCATTGCCACACTGAGGCAAGTGGCCAGGGAGTAAGGGTGGGGGCCACCAGCTTTGTTCATGCTTAGCACCCACATATTGGCCAGGTGCCCAGCAGAGTAGAGAAACAAGTGTGGCAACCTTTAGGGAAGCGAGGTCTAGGAAATGAGGCCCCCGTTTTTACTTCTTCCCTTTCCCAGGACCCTGATCTCAAAGATACCAGGAAGCAAAAAGTTGACATATTTTGGGAACCAAAAGCAATATACTTCAGGGACCGCAAACCCAGGGCCTGCCCTCACCCAGTTTCAACAAAGAAATTAGAGCATCACTGCAAAAGGCAAAAGGGAATTTGGCAGGAGGGAGAAGTACATTCTCTTGTACTCATACCCTTCAGTATGTCCTGGGCATAGATGATCCAAGGAATCTCTTGGACCAAAAATGGGTCTCTAGAAAAAGGAAGTGGTACTATAACAATTTTTCTGACCCAAAGTATGTCCAAAAATATAGAAGGAGAATATGTGGAGGGGTGAGGTAAGAAGGGATTGGCAGATTCATAGGGGAAAAAATCAAGCAATTATCCTATAGAAAAACTTCCTAAGGAAGACCTGAGTTCAGTTTTAGCCTCTACTACTTCCTACCTGTGTTACGATGGGCATGTCACTTAACTTCTGTTTGCTTCAGTTTCCTGATGTGTGAAATGGAGATAATAATAGCACCTACTTTCCAAGGTTATTGTGAGCATCAAATAAGATATTTGTACAGCACTTAGCACAGTAACTGGTACATAATAGGCACTATATAAATGTTAGTTATAATTATTATTTCAATTTTTTTCTTGAAACCCTTCTTCAGATGCACATATTTCAAAAAACTTCCCCATATCAAACGTACCCTCTTTTGGTCATTCTTTTTATTCCAACAACTTCTTCAGCAATTTCTCTTCACTGTTACACAGTTCATACTTATTTAAATCTATTGATTAATTTAATTAATAGACTCTGGGGACCTAAAATTGGCCTCATTTTAGCCATTCCTATCTATTGCAATCAAGGGGCAATTTTTATAGTTCATGAGCCCCCATCTATATTAAATTTTCCCTGACCATGCCCCAAGAAAGCATATATGATCATTGTAGAAACTAAGGGCCCTTATTTGAAAAAGAATGCAAAGGAAATAAAAAGGTATTCCATCAAACAGTTCTCTAACCATCCAATTCCCAAAGTTACTGTCTTTGAGAGATTGAGATCTTGTATCTCCTGTGAATAGCTGGTCTTGGCTGCAATTTAACCTTATCTTACCACCTCCACAAAATAGTGAAAGCAAGGTATCTATTAGTGTCAGGGATAGTAGGCTATAGAAGGAGTAGTATTGGTTGACTAGTGAATTGGCTAAGTATCCCCAGAAAAATCTTGATGAGATTATGAAATGGGTGATTCCTCAGTCCTTAGATAAAGAGAAAAAATAATTACTAACAAGGATTCCCCCCTACCTAACCCCTCCCTGATACCTGAAGCTCAGCTGTTTCCAAAGCAGATAACATGCAGTGTGGGGATTGGGTGGAGGGATATCGACAGCTAAAATGAAGGCAAAATATTAAGGCAGTCCAAATGCAAAAGTTTAAGAGTAAGGAAAGACAAGGGTTCAAATATAAAATTATTAGGGATAAATGTAAAATGTCACGTTGGGAGGGGATAATAATAAGGGCAGTAATGTGGAGCCTGCCAGTTTCACCCAACTTTATTTACATGCCAATCAGAGATGATCTGGGGTTAAGTCTCACCTCCTCCTAACTCTTGTCTCACTCAAATCTTGTGGTTTGTTTGCTTGCTTACTTTTATTTTTTAGCAGAAATTGGTTTTAGAGACATAAAGTTGCAATCTGGAATTTTGACCAAACCACAATTCAGACAGATGCCTGGGACCTGGGATTGAAAGTCTGTAGCTATAGAAAGGTAGGTGAATGCTGGACAATCCTAGCCTGGGGTGTTCTAGGTTTTGTTGATTCCCTATCCAGGTAAGAAAGCCCAGAGCTGATAGGAGGTACTAAATTCTAGCCATCAAACCTTAGTAGCCTGAAAGAGCTAAAGCCCAGTATTTGGTAATAGAGAACAACTTCATAATCATGAGACCAACAAAGATGGATCACCCAGAAGGGAGAAGCACAGTAGACTTCAGACAGTATCAGTAGATCTGAATCACCAGAGGTCTAAGTTGTCCTTGCTCTGGGGATTTTCATGTAATCAGCTTCCAAGAGGCAGGAACTGTGGAGTATTTAAGAGCTTGGTCAGACATGGATGATGCCAAGGTCATCCACTGCATCCTGGGCCATTACCAGTGGCCTTGATTTTTGTCTTGCCACTTGGATGACTTTGGAAGAGAAAGTGAGGTTGAGGACTTTGCCCAACTCTGCTTCACTTAAATACAATTCATGCCCAAGTCAAGACATCACCTAGTGCTGTCAATGACCCTCTCTGAAAACAGACAATTAACAACAGCATGGCAGCTAATGTAGTGAATTCACTTAAAAAAAAAAAAAGAAAGAAAGAAAAGAAAAAACTTACCTTCCATTTTAGAACCAACACTGTGCATTAGTTCCAAGGTAGAAGGGTTAGGTAGTGGGGGTTAAGTGACTTGCCCAGGGTCACACAGCTAGAAAAGTCTGAGGCCAGGTCTGAAACCAGGACTTCCCATCTCTAAGTCTACCTCTCAATTCACCAAGCCACCTCAGCTGTCCCCTAGTGAATTCATTCTTGATCTGAAAGTTCTTGGAGGGCGAGAGTATTTGTATGTACCCCAGTGCTTAAAGCAGTGTGCTCCATGCAAGAAATACTTCCTAAATTGTCGTGGTTGTCCACAAAAGCACGGTATTCTGAGCAAGGGAGTTGCTGGTCCCCCTGTGCTCTGCCCTGGTCAAACTACAGCTGCAGTGTTACATTCCATCCTCAGCCCCTTATTTGGGGAAGAACAATGAGAGACTGGAGCATATCCAGAGGATGGGGACCAGGTGGAAAGGGGGCTTGAAACCATGCCATAAAAAGATTAGTTGAAGAAAGTGGATATGTTTAGTTTGGAGAAATAAAGACTTAGGGAGGCTAATACCTGTCTTCAAGTATTTGAAGGGTTGTCATGTAGGATTTGTTTTACTTGGCCCCAGAGATAAGAACCAGGAGTAATGGGAAGAAGGCCCTGAGAGGCAGATTTTGTCTCTGTGCAAGAATGTTCCTAAGTAAAGTTGTATAAAAGGGGAGGTTACCTTAGGAGGCAATGGGCTCCCTATCCCCAAGGATGCTCAAGCAGATGTTGGATGATCTCATGTAGAGAGGGGATTCCTGTCTGATTAGAGAGGAGAGTCTCTGACGTAGCCTTCTGCTCTCAGCGATTCAATGCTCAGTGAATGGTGAGTCAGTTAGAAAGTAGAACTTTGGGGTTAGTTTGATTCCATTTTTTGTAGTAACTAGTTCCCTGCATGCTTAGCTGACTCTTGGCTCCAGCTGCAAGTTCTGCTCCTTTGGATCTCAAGGCTCCTAAGCTCCCAACCTGAATTGTCAGAATTTGGAATCTTTTGCCACCCTGACTCCTTCCTGATGATAAACAACCCCTGTCTGTCCTCATGAAACCTCCTGATTTTTTTTCTAGTCTCTGACAAAGAACAAGTCATCAGAGCCTCATTTCTTAGAGGGATGCCAGCTGCAGCCTCTGCTAGGGCTGTTCCTAAGGGGCTGAAGCAGACACTGTAGAGTGCTTAGAACTGGATCAGACACCGAAGATGCCAAGGTCATCCTGGGTCATTACCTGTCATCCTGATTTTTGTCTTACCACTGCACTTCGATGACTCATGAAGAGAGAGTGAGGCTGACAACTTTCCACAACTTTGCCACACTTCTAATTCACTCGAAAGTCAAGACATCAGCCTTGATGTCTTCTTTGAAAATGAAAAATGAACAACCAAACCTGTGGTGGAGCAAAGGGAAACAGAACTTGGGATCACTAAAAAGAAGTCATATTAGGTTAGTTTCAATTTCCTCTTTCAGCTGGATTCCTAGATTGGCAGATCAAGGAGTTTGGGGTCAACATGTCTATAGACCTGAGTAAAATTTTTGGTAGAGCTTCCAGATACTTTTATGGGCTGCATTGGGAAATGTGGTCTGTGTGCCACCACAAGGAGGTGGATTTGTAATTGATTCAATGACCAGATCCAAAAATCCAGATCCCTATATCCAGATCCACCTAGCAGCAAATATCAGAGTGGTATACCACAAGCCTGAATCTTTGGTTCTGTTTTGTTCAGTATTCTTATCAGGGACTTAGACAATAGCATAAATGGCATGCTTATCAGATTTGCAGATGATATGAAGCTGGGAGGAATAGTTAATCCCCTGACAGAATAACAGATGAAAGAGTAAAGCTGCATAGGATCTCCAATGGATAGGATAAATCTGAGATGATGAAATTGGTTTGGAGATAGAGCCTTTATCAATCAATCAATCAATCAATCAATCAGTAAACATTTCTTAAGTACCTACTGTGTGCCAGGCACAGTGCTAAGTACTGGGGATTCAAAAGAAGGAAAAAGAACTCCCTTTCTCAAGCAGTTACAATATAATGGAGGAGACAACATGCAAATGATATATACAAAGCAAGCAAGATACAGGATAAATATGAAATAATTAACAGGGAAGATACTAGAATTAAGAGTGGTTGGGGGCATCTTGGTGGCTCGAAGTATAGAGAGCCAGGTCTGGAGATGGGAGGTCCTGGGTTCAAATGTGACCTCAGATACTTCCTAGTTATATGACACTGGGGAAATCACTTAGCCCCAATTATCTAACCCTTGCCTTTCTTCTGTCTTAGAAGAATTACTTAGTATTGATTCTTTTTTAAATTATTTTTTAAACCCTAATATCTTTCATATATATCCTTCTATATTAATTTTATTTGTTACAGGGCTAGGCAATGGGGGTTAAGTGACTTGCCCAGGGTCACACAACTGGGAAGTGCCTAAGGCCGTATTTGAACCTAGGACCTCCTGTCTCTAGGCCTGGCTCTCAATCCACTGAGCCATCCAGCTGCCCCCCTTAGTATTGATTCTAAGACAGAACATAAGGGTTTGGGTTGGGTTTTTTTTTTTAAGTGATTGGAGAAGGCTTCCAGTAGAAGGTGGGATTTTAATTGAGACTTGAAGTCAGTGAGGTTAGTAGCTAAAGTGGAAGAAGGAGAATGTTCCAAGCATGGGAGATAGTGAAAATGCCTAGAACCAAGAGATGATGTGGTGGTGGTGGTGGTGTTCATTCTTCATTTTCAAAGAGAGCTAATGACATTACAGGGTGACATCTTGTCTTATGCATGAACTGGATTAAAGTGAGCAGATCTGTACAAACTCATCAGCCTCACTTTCTCTTCCAGAATCAACCCAGTCCAGCAGCAAGATAAAAATCAGGATGACTGGGGATGGCCCAGGATGCAGTGGATGAACTTGGCCTCTTTGATGTCTCGCCAAACTCTAAGAAATCCATAGTGTCTGCCTCAATGGCCTTCATGGCCTTTGGAACAAATCATTCTCATCTCTCCATTCTGCTTCAATATTTGGGGTAGATATCCCCCACTCACAGAAGGGCTTGAGACGTGTTGGTTACCCTCAACCTGGATTAACAAAGCGATTCTGCTTGGGGTGTGGTCACTGGGCATGCTACAGCTTCTTGGAGCCACAGGTGAGAGTTGGGTGAAAGGTGGACACCTGAGCAGCTTGAAAAGTCTTAGCAAGCCCTCACCACAGAGGTGCTAGTCCTCCCTGAACACCCTGAACACTCAATATATCCCATACAGTCAGGAGGTCAGTGTCACTGAATGGAAGAGCTCCTACTGGGGGGTAAGGAATGAGAAGACTGAACAGGTAAGAGGAAGCTAGATTATGAAAGGCTGTGAATGCCAAGGAGAGCATTTTGTATTTGATCCTGGAGGCAATAGAAAGTCATTGGAGATTATTGAGGAGTAGGCTGTTAGGATCAGATCTACATTTTAGGAAAATCACTTTAAAGGCTCTGGAGGATAGATGGAAGTGGGGAGAGACCTGAGGGAGGCCGACCCACCAGGAGACTATTGCAATAAGTCCTAGGGGGTAGGACCTCAAGGTGGAGACAAGTCCAAGATAAGAAGCCTTCAGGCCAAGTGGCAGAGAAATCTAGAGAGCGAGTAGTGAAGCTGGCATAAATATATAATGCCCTGCATTCCAGTTCAAAAGAATCTACCTGACAAGTACAGGATGGGGAAGATGTGGTACTTCATATGAAAAAAAAAAAAAAGATCTAGGGGATTCAAGTGACTTCCACTTGAGGCAACAGTATGATAGGGATGTCAAAAGGGGAAAAAAGCTAAAGAAACCAGGCTGTGTTAATAGATGCTGACAGCTACTCCGAGCTTCCATAGCTCCTGCCAGCTGCTGCATGGCAGAGGAGATTCATAAGCTCTGGAATGCAGCCACTGAGTTTGGGAAGGACCCCACACCTGGCAACTGTAGTCACACCTAGGGAAGGAAGCTACCTCTCCCACTCGGAGGCTGACGTGCCACAAAGACCATAAAACCCAGGATGGATATCTGTTCCATGCTGCTTATTCTTGAGTTGGCTTGTGGCCAGCTTCACTGGGGAGGTACTTACATGACCAAAGCCCAGCAACTCAGAGGGGAAGGGCCCTCAGGGTTCCCACAGTCCAGCTTCAACCTGAACAGGAATTCCTTCTCCAGCTCACAAACAAGTGGTCATTTTGTCTCTTCTACCACCCAGGAAAATTCCTCCAAGGTAGTCCATCTATTTCTCTTTAGGATCGCTCTCATTGTTAGAGAGTTCTGCTTTCTGTGATAGTGAAACCTATCTCTATAGTTTCTACTCTTTATTACTAATTTAGCCTTCTGGGGCTAAGCAGAGCAAAGTCTAATCTCTACTTTTCAAATACAAAGTGTTTTCAGCACTCTAGGACATAATTCTTCAGGGTCTGGTTATAACCCCTTTGAGAACCACCATGTGCTCTCTTGGTGTCCTCACTTTTATTGGTTTTCAACTTTTCAACAACCATTTTTGTTTTGTGTTTCTCGATTTAAATGTAGATCTTAGTAAAAAAGAGAGAAGCAAGATAAGAGTTAGATAGTTCTGCTCGCCAATATATAATGCATGACTATGGGGCTATCTACTCCATCTAAAATAGTCCCACCCCTTCTTTGAGTTTCCTTTTGATTCTAACAAATAAAAATATGATTTTTTAACCTTTTATTGCCAGGCTACATTCACTCTGAACTAGCATTCTTAATGTTGCTCTAGAACAGTGCTACCCTTTCATAAGCCATCCCTAGTTACAGCCCTTGCCTTCACCTTCTGCTTGAATTTTTTTCCTTCCTTGATCACCAAAACAACAGAGAACTAGATGGCAAAATAGAGCATTGAGCCTGGAGTTAGGAACACCTGAATTCAAATCTTTCTTCAGATGCTTAATAGCTATGTGACCCAGGACAAGTCATTGAATCTCTGCCTCAATCTCTTCACCCATAAAAATGGAGATTTTAATAGTGCCTGCCTACCAGGGTTGTGAAGATCAAATGAAATAATATTTATAAAGTCCTTAGTGCAATGCCTGACACACAAAAAAGATGCTTAATAATTGCTTGCTTCCTTTCATTCGGTCTTTTTTTTTTTAATCATTAGAAATTTGTTCTTGATGCTATCCACATCCAGAGAAAGAACTGCGGGAGCAGAAACACAGAAGAAAAACAACTGCTTGACTACATGGGTCAATGGGGATATGATTGGGGATGTAGATTCTAAGCAATCACTCTAGTGCAAATATCAATAATATGGAAATAGGTCTTGATCAATGACACATGTAAAACCCAGTGGAATTGCACGTTGACTGTGGGAGAGGGGTGGGAGGAGGGGAAGGAAAGAACATGAATCTTGTAGCCATGGAAAAATTGTCATAATTAATCAATAAGATAAAAAGAAATTAAAAAAATAAATCTGTCCTTGAGAACTTCCCATCTCTCTTGTGCCAGTTTATCTTGTAGAAATTTAGGCACAGGATCCTACCTGTCTATCATTTCCATGTACTCTTTGAAATGTATTCTCCTAAAATCGAGGGTACACAATAGTCAATACCAGGCTTTTCCTTCCTTAAAATCATGATAGGATAGACAGCTTTGGATAGGTAGCTAAGAATAGACTGTAATCATAGTTAATGAGTCTAATCCATAGTTTCTGAGACTTCTAATCTTGAATGGCCCAATAGCCAGACAAAATTTCCTCTGTGTTATAAGTGAGTGTGTTTCTTTCAGTACTGACATCTTAGGCATTGGGCCAAGGGATATATTTCTCATCTTTTATGTCCCCGGGAGATAATGGTTGCTGGCGGGAGCCTGCCAGCCTATGGGCACCCTCGTGAGGGCTAGATGAATTCGGGAGCACAGAGGTCAAGTTTCCAGGGATGGTGGCTATTCAGAGCTAGTCTGCCGCTCGCCTTTTTAGACTCATGACTGAGAGTGTGATTCTGAAACCCCACCTAGGTCCAATAGCAGAGTACAGTATCTGGGATAACGAAGGTAATTCTGTATCTTGTGCAGGTCAGACCACAGCTGATGTATCAGATTCAATTCTGGGCAACGTTTGTTAAGAGAGACAGTGGCGAGTTGAAGCATGACCAGAGGCATCAACCAGAAAGGTAGGAGGATGTGAAGCCAAGGCATAGAGTTGCAGGAACTAGGAATTTTTTTAGTAGAAAAGAAAATAATAAAGTTGTGATAATTTCCTTCAAATAGGCGGAAGTCTGGTATGCAAAGAAGGATTGGGTTTATTCTCTGGATACAAAGGGAAAACTAGGACCAATGGATGGGAATGATAGTGAAATAGCAGTTCAATATAAATTTTCCAAAAATTTGAATTGCCCCAAATGAAGTAGGGCTGTCTCTTTCTTTTTAAATCCTTACCTCCCATCTTAGAATCAATATTCAGTTTTGGTTCCAAGGCAGAAGAGTGTTTAAGGGCTGGGCAATTAAGTGACTTGACTTGTCCAGAGTCACACAGTTAGGAAGTATCTGAGACCAGATCTGAACCATGGGCTTCCTATCTCTAGGTCTACTTCTCAGTCCACTGAGCTACCTTAGCTCCCCCTAGTAAATTCATTCTTGCTCTGAAAGCTTCTAGAGGGCAAGAGTACTCGTATGTCCCCCCCCAGTGCTTAAAGTGTCACTGGAGGTTGTCCAGAAGAAGTTAAATGAACATTTCTAAGGTGTAGAGATGTCCCCTCCAATTCTAAGTTTTTTTGATGCCAATTCAGTGAAGAGACTGTTCTGGCTGGGAGAGAAGGCTCAAACTGGAGAATATAAATTAGAAGAGTAGGTCAAGAGTTTTAAGTGCAGATTTTAAAAATGTTTGTCCCATAGAAACTGGGAAACTGCTGAAGATTTTTGAGCATGGGAGAATTATGGTGGAAAATTATTTTAGGAAAATTAATCTGACAGTGATATAGAAGACAGAAGATGAGCAGTGGGCTGTAATAGAATATTAGGTATGGAATCAAAGGACCTGGGTTCAAGTTCTAGCTACAACATCTCCTAGTTATAGACTCTGGTCAATTCATTTAACTTCTCTGAGCCTCAGTTTCTTCATCTATAAAATGGGAATAGCATTCATTGTACCCATATCACAAGATTACTATGACAAAAGTACTTCATTACCCTTAAAGTACTACATAAATGTGTGCAACTCATCGTGGTGGGAAATGGGGAAAGACTATAGATAGAGAAAACAGTTAAGAAGGTATTACAGTGAATAGAATGCCAGACCTGAAGTCAGGAGGATCTGGGTTCAAATCCGAACTCAGACACTCCCTAGCTGTGTGAATCTGAGCAAATCACTTAACCCTAATTTGCCTAGCCCTTGTTCTGCTGTCTTAGAGTTGTTACTAAGCTAGAAAGCAAGGGTTAAAAACAAAAAAGGGAAGGAATTGCAATGAGAATGTGAGTAAAGGTGACTATCATGGGAATAAAACTAAGGGATAGACCAGAGAGATATCATAAAAAGAAAAATCAATGGGATTCAATGACTGAATGTGGATGGAGCAGTCGTCAAGGATGACTAGAATGTTTTAAGCTGGGATGTCCAGAATAATGATAGTATCTTTGGCAGAAATAGGAAATTCAGGAAAAGTCAGTTTGGAGAGGAGAAGAGAGGACAAGCTATTGTGTTTAATTTTGGTTGTGCTGAGTTTGACATGACACTATCTAGTAGGAATTGCCCTGGGGGCACTTGGAGATAAGAATTTAGGTGAGATATCAATCCTAAACAGATTTGCCACTGCCTACAAGAAAATAATAGCTGAAATCAAAATAATAGCTGAACCCCCTAAGGGAGAGAGTTATTGAGAAATTTAGAGTCAAACACAAGGACATTGTCTCTAGTAAGGGATAGAAGGAAAAGAAAAGAAAGAAATGAAGGCTAGAAGAAAGGCAGGGAAGAAAGGAGGGAGGGAGGAAGGAAAGGAGGAAGGGAGGGAGAGAGGGAGGAAAAAAGGAAAGAAGGAAGGAAAGGAGGGAGGGAGGGAGAGAGGGAGGGATGGATGGAGGGAGGGAAAGAGGAAGGAAGGAAGGGAG
>NC_058133.1:117641377-117652710 GCF_016433145.1 Gracilinanus agilis
AGGGAGGGAGGGAGGGAAGGAGGAAGGGAGGGAGGAAGGGAAGGAGGAAGGAAGGATGGAAGGAAGGAAGGGAGGGAGGGAGGAAGGAAGGGATGGTGGAAGAGAAGGTGGAAGGGAGGGAGGAAGGATGGAAGGAAGAATGGAAGGAAGGGAAGGAGGAAGGGAGGGAGGGAGGGAGGGAGGAAAAAAGGAAGGAAGGAAGCTGGTAGGAGTGAAGGAAGAAACAAAGACAGACAGACCAGAATAGGAGATGGAAACGGAGGAGAACCAAGACAGGGCTTCATCAAGGAAAAGAAGAGATTGTTTTGAAAAAATAGGGGATAGCTAGTGGGGCTAAATGCTTTGGAGAAGTCAGGGGAGATGAGGACTAAGAAGAAGCCCAGTTCTTTTCTCCCCCATTAACTCTCACTCGTTACATGTAGAATTTTCCAGGGGCAGGACTATAATTTCTCAATTGGACTGCGAGATCCCTAAAGGCAGAAGCCTTCTAGACTCATACTCTTCTTCATCTGTGTTCCCCTCTCCTAAAATTATCTATTCCAGGGCTTTCCACAAAGTGGTCACTCAGTTCAGGTCTGAACAACAGACTGAAAAGGCAGTCAGTGGGAGTTTATTACCATTGTGAGTCTTGGGCCAAATGAAACGTTGAGAACCATATGCTTTGTCCCCGTCCTACAGAATGGGGAGTCTGTGGGTTTTGCAATCCTAGGCTTGTGGCTATTGATGGTTTCCCCCTTAAAACCACAGGCCGTGTGACTGGTTTGGCAGGATCCCCTCTCGTTACACGTCTTTGGCAAGCTCTTAGAGGGGCCCAGAGCTACAGGACCAACCTCTCTCCCCAAGCCACAGGGGTTAGAGCCATCCATCTGGAGGGCACAGGTTGCTGGGCAGGAAGCTCTGGGACTGCCACTGCTCCCAGAGGAAGAGCCAATGGGAGGAGGTTCCCTCCCTGCGGGCGGTGGTTCCCCACTACCTTGCTGACTCACTCCCTATGTTGGACCAGAGCCAAATGCCTGTGTTCAGGGCTGGGAAGGCATTAAGCCTCACTGGGAAGATACTGAAGGCCAGGAAGTGGCTTGCTAATCTCGAGTTTTTGTTTTCATTTGCTAATTTTTAAATTTTTGTTGAATTCTTTATCTGTAGAGAGGCTTCCCAGAGTGTATGAGATGGGGAGAAGGGAAATGATACATTCACTCTCTTCTATCTAGATGGGGTAGTGGTCAAGAGGACCCAAGTTCAAATCTTGCTTTGGACACTTACTAGTTGTTTGATCCTGAAAAAAATCACCTAACCTCTGTTTGCCTCAGTTCCTCCATCTGTAAAATGGGGATAATAAAAGCATCCACCTCCCAGAGTTGTTCTGAGGCTCAAATGAAGTAGTACAGGGCATCCCAAAAATCTTAGCCCAGTTTTAAGCTTTACTTTTGTAGTGCCCTGTCTATATAAAGTGCTTTGCAAACCTTAAGAAACTATATAAATGCTATTATTATTATTATCATCATTATCTTCATCATCCTTTCTGTAGGACTAGAAGGTACTATAAAAGTTGTCTTTCCAGCGCTTATTTTACAGATGAAGAAACTGAGGTCCAGAGTTCAAATTAAATTACTTTTCCAAGGTCATAGAACTGGTTCATGGCAGAGTCATGAAGAGAATTCAGACGTCTAGATACCTAATCAATTGCTGTTTGTTCAGTGATACTAATTATCTTTCACACTTGAACCAACCCCTCCTCCTTACTTCCCTGTTTCTGTGGAGACCACCACTAAAGCTCTAGATAATCCAGTTTCATAGTCTAGGAATCATCCTTTACTTTCCTTCGTGGACCCCATTTCTTGTTATTGTTGGTCAGTCTTTTCCAATATATCTAACTCTTGATGACCCCATTTGGAGTTTTCTTAGTGAAGATACTAGAGTGGTTTTCCATTTCCTTCTTTGGCTCATTTTACAGAGGAGGAAACTGAGGCAAACCAGGTTAAGTGACTTGCTCAGGGTCACAGCTAATTAAAGTCTGAAGTTGGATTTGAATTCAGGTCTTCCTGATACCAGGGCCAATGCTTTATCTACTTTACCACCTGGCTGTCGTACCCCATATGTAATCACTTGTAATTTCTTACCAATTTTCCCTCCTCGATACCTCTTGAATCTGTCCCCCTTTTCCCACAGCCACAGCCACCCTTCTTGTTGGCTCCCTCATCACTTCTCCACTTGAACTATTGCATAGCTTCCTCACAGGCCTCCCTTCTTCTTGTCTCTCCCAACTCTAATCCATCCTCCACATGGCCCCAAATGATTTTTATAATCTTACCTTCTATTAATATTGTGCATTGGTTCCAAGGCAGAAGAGTGGTAAGGACTGGGCGATGGAGGCCAAGTGACTTGCCCTGAGTCATACCAAAATGATATTCTTAAAACACTATCCTGGGGCAGATGGGTGGCTCAGTGGATCGAGAGTCAGGCCCAGAGATGGAAGGATCCAGGTTCAAATCTGGCCTCAAATACTTCCTCTCTGTGTGACCTTGGGCAAGTCACTTAACCCCTTTGCCTAGCCCTTACCGCTCTTCTGCCTTGGAACCAATAATTAGTATCAATTCTAAGACAGAAGATGAGGGTTAAAAAAAAAATGATCCTTCTCTGCTCAAAAGGTTTCTTAGATTCTGACTCTCCATTGCCTAATTCTTTTCTTTGGCATCAAAAGCATTTCATAACCTGATTCAAGCCCCCATTTCCAGGCTGCATGTACTTCATGTCCCCATCAGGTACTCTACACACCCACCATATTGACCTTGTCACTATTCCCCACCTAAGATCTTCCATCCTTCGTTCCTGTGCCTTTTCATAGGCCATCTTCCTCTCTGGCAATGCTCTCCCTCCTCACACTGGCCTCCTGGAAGCCAGAAAGCCTCTTTCAAGGTTCAGCTCAATATGCTTCATAGCGGCAGCTAAGTGGCATAGTGGCTACAGCACCAGATTTGGGGTCAAGAGGCCCTGGGTTCAAATCTGACCTCAGACACTTCCTAGCTGTGCAATCCTGGGCAAGTCACTTAACCCCTTTGGCCTGGCCCTTGCTATTCTGTCTTAGAATTATTCCTAAAGGTTTAAAAAAAGAAAAGAACTACTTCATAGAAGCCTTTCTTCATTCCTCTAGTTTTTAGTCTCCTTCCTATCCACAATCATTTTGTACATGTCATAATGAATTTCTGGGACATCTTTATGTGGGAGAAGGGGAAGCATACTTGTATTTCCTTATCTTTAAAGAATCAAATCAGGTAACATCCACAAAGTGCTTCATAAAGCCTAAATGCTAGTTACGATGATAATTATGATGAATATTTATTGCCTCAGTTGGATGGGAAGCTCCTTGAGGGCAGGGACTGTGCCATTTTTATGTTTCTATCCCCAAGTCCTAGCAAGGTGCCTGTCGCATTAGAGGCAATATTTGCATGCTTCTTGATTGGCTTTTGAGTCATCATAGGCAGCAGGATTTAGAACTGGAAGGGAAAGTAAATCAGTCAACAAGCAGTTTAGTAAATGCCTTACTGTGTGCCAGGCACTAGGCTAAGTGCTAGGAATCCAAAGAAAGAAGAAAGATGGCTCCTGCTCTTAAGGAGCTCCTTGTGTAATGGAGGAGAATAAGCCAGATAAATTGGAGGTAGAGGGGAGGGACCAGTGTTGAAGGTGATCAGGAAAGGCTTCCTATAGAAGATGGGATTTTAGCTAGAAGCCAGGAAGCAGAAAGAAGGCAGGGGAGAATTAGGGGGGTTCCAATAAGCATGGAATCAGAAGGCAATACAGTAAGGAGGCCAGTGTCTCTGGATCACAGAGTCTTTGATTGTAACAAGTAAGAAGACTCGGCAGGTAGGGGCCAGACAGCTAGGTGGCTCAGTGGCTAGAGTTCCAGGGCTCAAGTCTGGAGAAGCTGGATTCAAATCTTGCATGAGACACTATCTGGTTGTGGGACCCTGGGCAAGTCACTTAACCCCAATTGCCTAGCCCATACTGCTCTTCTGCCTTGAAACCGATGGATTCTAAGACAGAAGGTAAGGGTTTACAAAAAAGAAGACTAGAATAGTAGGAAGGGATCAGGTTCTGAAGGGCTTTAAAAGCCAAAGAGAAGATTTTATATTTGATCTGGAAGTGATAGGGAGCCATAGATGTTATTGAGTGAGGGGAGGGGGAAAGGGTAGAATTCTTAGAGATATTCTCTAGTCCCCATTGCTTATTAAGGAATTGGGCAGTAGAATGTTGTAAGTGAAATGTTTTATGGGTTTTATTGCTTAGGGCCAGCCTTATCCAAGAAGAAAAGGAACAAATGTCCAGGGATCCTGCCTTGTGAAGCCCCGAGGGGGAATGAGCTCAGGCTGAGGCTCCAATCAGGTCACACATAACTTCTTTTATCTAATTTACTATTATTAGGCCAAACACACTTTTCTAAGTGGTAAAAAAATGCCTCATTTTGTATCCAAAAGCTCAGGGTAAGATCTTCCATCTTGATGTGGCCTAGCCCTAAGCCATTTTCAAACCTTGTGAGCTTGAGAGTTTAGGACTGCTATTTTTTTCCTTTAAAAAACAAATTTGAGGGTGATCCTGAGCAAGTCACTTAACCCCAATTGCCTAACCCTTAACACTCTTCTGTCTTAGAATTGATACTAAGAGAGAAAGTAAGGGTTGTTTTTTTAAAACGGAAATTTGAAAGATTTTTGACTTGCATTTTTATTGTTCTAAGGCCATGTGGGCATTGGTAGTTGAGTACCAGATTAGGAGCTAAGAAAACCTGGTTTCACATTCCACCGGACAGTCAATCAACCTCTCTGCAACCCAGAGTGCTTAAGTGTAGCCTGCAAATGAGAAGAACAGAATTGTTATGAAGATCAAATGAGATAATGCAATCTTGGCAAATCTTGGAGTACCTTATAAATGTCAGTTGTTATTTGTGTTAATAAGGATAGAGACTGGACCTGTGCTGTCACTGGTATAGGAAAGAGACTCTCAGATGAAGGAAATCCAACCACCCATGCAGGTTGTTACTTCCTCTAAAACACAGAGCCTTAGAGAGTTGCCCAACATCCTCCGAGGTAAAGTGACAGGTTCACACAGTCAGTATATGTCAGAGGCAACACTTAGCTCCACATTTTCCTGGTTCTGAAGCCAGGTCACCATGCACTATGCCTCTCTTTTATTTTTATTGTGATATGCTGGGACAAAGAGTAGAATGATTCTTCTCAGAACCCTTATCATTAAAGGCAGAGACTTTGTTTTGATTAGCCCTTTGGACATGGGTTTGTTCATATCCCATATCAAAGAGGAACAGGGCATTGGAACTTAATCTCTTTGGCAGCGTCATTTGGGAAGAAGATATTCAGGGGGCAGCTAGGTGGCTCAGTGGATTAAGAGCCAGATTCAAAGTTCAAATGTGGCTTTAGACACTTCCTAGCTGGGTGACCCTGAGCAAGTCACCTAACCCCCATTGCCTAGCCATCGCTCTTCTGCCTTGGAACCAATACACAGTATTGATTCTAAGATGGAAGGTAAGGGTTAAAAAAAAAAGTCACCTAACCCTCATTGCCTAGCCCTTGTCACTCTTCTGCCGTGGAACCAATATGGTATTGGTTTCTAAAAATATGGTATAAGGGGTTCTAAAAAAAAGATTCAATTTATCTCTGGACCTACCTTAAGATAAATAAAACAAAAGTTTTTTCATCCTTCATTTTTTTTAAACCCTTACCTTCCATCTTAGAATCAATGCTGTGTATCAGTTCCAAGGCAGAAGAGCAGTAAGGGTAGGCAAGGAGGGTTAAGTGACTTGCCCAGGGTCACACAGCTAGGAAGTATCTGAGGTCAGATTTGAACCCAGGATTTCCTATCTCTGGACCTGACTCTCAATTCACTGAGCCACCTAGCTGCCCCCATCCTTCATTTTTGAAGAAGACCAGTGATATCATGGGGTGATGTCTTGACTTGAATGTGAATTGGATTAAGTGAAATAGAGTGGCACAAAGTCTCTCTCTTCCAGACATTCAAGTCAAAAGTAAAGCAAAAGTCAGATTGACTGGCAAAGGTCCAGGATGCAGTGGATGACTTTGACATCGTCCATGTCTGACCTTGACATCTTCCATGTCTGGCCAAGCTCTAAGTGCTCTCCAGCTCCTGCTTCGGCCACCTTCATGGCTGTTGGAACAATTTGTTTTCGTCAGCCCATTCTGCCAGGGGAAGCCTTCCCATTCTTGGGGTGACCATCCCCCAGCTCGCTGTTGGGTTGGAAGCCTGTCAGTGACCTCCAGCCTGATTTAGCTGGTCTGCTGAGATGGTTTTGCCAGGTTGTGGCCCCCACACATACTACAGCTTCTTAGAGTCAGGAGGACCAGGGTTCAAATCTCATCTCGGATAGAGGTTGTAGGATCCCATTTGCCTTTGCCTATAGTCCTCGCCCTTATATCTTGTTGCTAAGACAAGAAAGTAAGAATTTAAGAAAAAAAATTCCTTAAAACACTATAGAAATGTGCTCTGTTAGTACTTCTGCAGCAATGAGTTCATCTCATCCTTTTTTCAGGATTTTCAGCTTCGTTAGCACAGGGAACTCCCTGAAAATTCCCTTTTCCTGATGAAGCGCAGGACCTGTTTTTCTATTTCCAGGTCCCGTTGCTAGTCTAGGTCAGAGGTGATGCTCTGTCTTTCTTACTGCTGCTATTTCCACCTCCATGAACAAGGATAATGGTTTAACGTGAACAATGCATAAAGAGGGTGCTGTTCCAGGCTCTGTCGTTGTGACGTGGGTCTGGCACGCTTGCCGAATGCCATCGGCTTGCCTGGTGGATCATTTCCCCTCGTCGAGAGGTGAGGAGCCTGTTTCCAGGAGAGTTGGGGTCCCCTGTAACGCACGTGCTATGGAGGGGCCGTAGAGTGTGTCTAGACATTCTATACCGTTGTAATCCGCTAAGTTGTTACAGAGTGTCTCCGCAGTGGTGAGGAAGAGCCTTTTTTGTTTGGCTACATAGCCAGAACTGGGACCTTTTCCAGAAAGGTCTGGTCTTTATGGCTGTTTTTTCTTCTGCTCCATTCTTTCTTGGACTTTTCTGGCCATGGTGCCTGATGAAATATAATCATAATGGAAAGGGAGAGGCCTTGGGTCCTTCTTCCCACTGACACCACAAGGCTTCCAAGAAACAGGCCTCGCTCTTCGGCCTCTGCATTGATTTTGTGACTTTCAGAAAGCGAAGGAGCTTCCCCCGGCATTCCAGAGTCCAGGTCGGAAGCCCGGAGAAGCCAAGAGGGCCCTTTGTTTGGGATTCATTCCAGGAGCACCCAAGACAAGGCTTTATCCAGCCCTCATGGCAGATCTGACCGTGAACTTGGGGGGACCTGTGTTATATGGGAACTGAACTAAGAGGGTGTCCCCAAAGCGTGGGGAGAGGGCAGCTGGGTAGCTCAGTGGATTGAGAGTCAGACCTAGAGACGGGAGGTCCTAGGTTCAAATCTGGCCTCAGACACTTCCCAGCTGTGTGACCCTGGGCAAGTCACTTGACCCCCATTGCCCACCCTGACTACTCTTCCACCTAGGAGCCAATACACAGAAGTTATGGGTTTAAAATAAAATAACAACAACAAAATATGGGGAGAAATGTGGACCTGTTTGATCTTGCTGTGTCTTGGGAGTAAGTGCCCCCCTGTTTGATCTTGCTGTGTCTTGGGAATAAGTGCCCCCCTGTTTGATCTTGCTGTGTCTTGGGAGTAAGTGCCCCCCTCGTAAGAGCGAATCGATGCTAAGTGGCTAAATAGAACTGGGGCATCTTCGCTGGTGGCTAAGGGGTCAGGGCAGAGGGCACAGCCAGCGGGACTCAAGCTGATGATGGTGGTAGAGAGAAGACACTCCCAACCTTTCATGGTGCCCTGGAACCCACCAGGGTAAATCATTGCTGGCCTGTTTCTGGGATAATGACAGCATGCATGCTACCCTGTCAAATAATATCACAGAATACAAGAATTATATAGATACGAAACTGATCCAAATACTATTCCCCAAATATAAGGTTGAATCTCTCACCTCGGGGCCTTTGCATAAGCGATCTCCTATGTCCAAGATGTTCCCAAGTCTTGCCTGAACCTCATGGAATCTCTTTGTCCCTTCAAGTTCAGCTCAAGGTCCTCTCCTCCATGAAGTCCCTTCTGATTTCCCTACCTGGGGCCCCCCTAATCTGTACTCATGTGCTCTTATCCTTGAATCTACTTTCCACTGGATTCTGTTCATTTTTGTGGCAGAGTGTGTCCTGAGTTTGAGGAGATATTTTGTACCAACTCTACCACCTCAATAAATATGCCTAATTAAACTAAAAAAAACTGATTAAGTCTCTTCCCTTCTCCCATGGATGAGTTCTTCCCAGGGCTACATTTTAGGGACAGGCCTAGGCTGGCCATACTTCATTCCCCTCCCCAATATGTTTCTGACTCTCCTGAATGTCATGCACCCCTCAAGGGTATCCTCTCCAGACTCCTTATGCTCTTTGACTCCTTTTATAGGCCCATTAGAATGTAAGTTCTTTGATGGAAGGGACTCGCTTGTCTTTGTATCCCAGATACTTATCACAGTCTTAGCAATGTAGTAAGTTGGGGGGCAACTGGGTGGCTCAGTGGATTGAGAGAAGTCCTGGATTCAAATCTAGCCTCAGACACTTCCTAGCTGTGTGACCCTTAATCACTTAATCCCCATTGCCTAGCCCTTATTCTTCTGCTGTAGAACCAATATACAGTAGTGGCTCTAAGATGGAAAGTAAGGGTTTAAAAAAAAAGTAGTAGTACTTAAACTGGGGGGTACAGTATCCCACAAGTATGTAGAGTCACCCTGAATCTGCCTTTTCTCACTGGGACTCATTTATCCTCAGCTCCCAAAGCAGATATTGCCACCAGTCATTGCTATCTCAGGGATGCTGCTTTGTTGTTCATTCTTGAGTCACGTCTAGCTCTCCATGATCCCGTATGGGGCTTCCCTAACAAAGTTACTAGAGTGGATTGCCATTTCCTTCTCCAGCGGATGAAGACAAAGAGAGATCCAGTGACTTGCCTGAAGCAAGATTTGAACTCATAAAGATGAGTCCTTCTGACTCCAGACCAAATACTCTATCCACTACACCACCAAGCTGCCTCCTAAGATACAATAAAAAGTCCCAAATGCTCTGCTCCTCTGAAGTTCACTAAGTTCTCCTCCAGTGAAGAGTATCAGGGAAGCCTGAGGCTGAGACCAAAACCTTCTCATTCCCTTCCTCCCCCCCAACTTTTTCTCAGGTGTTTGGCTGGAAGTTTTCATCACTAAGATTCTAGGCACTCAAAATCAAATCTCAGATTACATTCCTGGTTTTATACAAAACCAGTGGGGGTATGGCCCAGTTCTTTACCTAATCCAACCAGACTGCCTGTGTAATATCACTCTAGATCATCCAGTGTCTTTCAAGGACTTTTTCTGCCCTTAATCTAAACCCTATAATTAATTCACTGAGATGGCCAGACCTAGTTCACACCTTTGATCAATAAAGCCATCAAAGCTAAGCACCTGAGGTGCTTGTTGGCTTGATGGACTCCCTACCCTTATATAAGTTTAATGAAAAAAGTTAGGGGCAGCTGGGTAGCTCAGTAGAGTGAGAGTTAGGGCTAGAGACAGGAGGTTCTAGGTTCAAACCCGGCCTCAGCCACTTCCCAGCTGTGTGACCCTGGGCAAGTCACTTGACCCCCATTGCCCACCCTTACCAATCTTCCACCTATGAGACAATACTCCAAAGTACAAGGGTTTAAAAAAAAAAGTTAATGGGGAGAGACACTCATTCAGGAGGTGATATTTGAGCTGAAATCTAAATCAGAGAAAGTTAATTTTGGTTTTCTTTATTGAGGTCAAAGTTTAAGATAGATTAACCAATTTGGTAAAGTCAGGGCATGAACAAAATCTCAGACGTAAGACTGTTCCTCTAGGCCAGAAGGAGTTATAATTTGGAAATATCTTCCCATGCTTACTCAGAGAAAAAGAGAAAATCTTATCACCAGAAAGAAGGCTGAGCTCGGAGGAAGAGAGCATAATGGGGTGGGGGTGGGGGGGTGGAATAGCCAGTAAATTGATAAATATGGAAAGCGCAGAAGACCACGTATACAAGAAACTGCTAGGAAGAAAAATTAGAAACTTTGGAAGGAGGAAGAAAGAGATTCAGCAGGTGCTATTAGAAATTCAGATCAATTCAAGAAGCACATATTAAGTGCCAACTATATATCAAGTTATATATCATAATACAAGTTAAAAAAGTAAACGTTCTGTGCCCTCAAGGAAAGCCAAGCTCCTCACATGTCTATGTTCTTAGGATAACGTACTATCCCTTCCTCTTTTAGACACATAGGGCTCTACACCCCTGCCACCCTAATATCCCTTCTATTGCCTTCCAGAGGATTCCTCTCTCTGATCCAGGCGTCAGGGATATATCCTTGGAAACAAAACCATTAGTCATAAACCAGTTGCAAATGGAGGAAAAATGGCAAGGATCAGGAAGGCCAGAAAACAAGGAAGCCATGAGAGTCACAGATCACTTGGCCCATTTTGGAGTCCATGCTAAATCTCAGCTTATTTCTGCTCCATAGGATTGGGGCCCACTCTGCTGGGGTGTCATCCCATCCTTTAAGAGCCCAGGGTCTGACCCCCGGGAATAGACCCTGGGGGAGAGGAAAAGGCTTCAACCAGGAAAGAAAACACAATTAGATTCAGCCCAGAGGAACAGGTACAGTTGTACACAGCCATTGGCTGTGGGACTAAAGAAAGCCTATGGTGGCTGCCTTTAAACTTCACCTGTTTAGAGAGAAAACAGTTGAGAGAGAGAGAACCCACCGAAAAATATACTCATCATTGATCAAATGCCTCCCAGTGATGGAGGTAAGTCACAGTGCCTGCTCCTAAGGAGCCTGCATTCACCAGGTTTCTTCCTTTTTCTTATCTCTCCTATCTTCTAATACTGGTTTGGGGGTAGCAGTGGCTCTGCCCTGACTATAAAGAACTCAGTCATAGTTTATGATTTCATCATCTATGAAAAAATCTAAAAAATGATTGGGTTTTTCCCTCGGGGATGGTGAAAATTTGTATAGAGCCATCCACTTTTTCAAGGTTGGCTAACTAAGGTAGAGAGACAGTTTGTGGTAGAGGTGTTTTTGTCTGTTATTTTTCTTACATATCGCTTACAGAGAGAGAGAAGAAGAGGGAGAGAGGGGGAGGGGGGAAGACAGAGAGAGAAGCGGAGGAGGGGAGAGAGAGAGAGAGAGAGAGAGAAGCGGAGGAGGGGAGAGAGAGAGAGAGAGAGAGAGAGAGAGAGAGA
>NC_058133.1:117667670-117694798 GCF_016433145.1 Gracilinanus agilis
GAAGCCAGATTTGAACCCAGGAAGATGAGCCTTTCTGACTCCATGACCCGGCACTCTATCAGCTGTGCCATCTAGCTGCCAACCCCTGACCTCCTCTTCCCAGTAAAAAGATACAGAGGTCATAAGACCGACTGAGCCATTCAGGATGTTTCCACGCTTGCTGCTGCTCCGCAGAATAGCCCTCTCGCTCCCTTTGAACCTGTGCGACTCCATAGCCTGTCTCAAGTCCCTCCTTTGCACTTGTTGTCCCTGTGGTTTGACTATCTGGCGCCCTACTTTCCCCCTCCATGCAGGGCTCTAGAAAAGCTGGTTATCTTCCAGAATAGTCTCACAAAGAGAAAGAGTCCGTGCATGGTACTCTAGGAGGGATGCCAAGACAAGTAATAGAATACGTCTTCCCACATCTCAGGCTGGATTGAAGCATCTGATTTTCTTAGAGAGAGTTATCGGCTCCAGGTTCAGAAACTACAGACTGTGAACTTTGCTTTCCACCCCAGTAATGACTGATAAAGGGCGACGTTACTTCCACTAATGTGGTTAGAAGGTTGTTGCTGATTAAGTTGTGTGTGACGGAAAAGTAGTGTCAATGCTTGGGGCTTGGAGATAGGAGTCTTTGAGTTGTTATGAAGATTAATAATTAATTCTTCTCTGGGCTCCAAAGGTGAACCACAAGTCACATTTCAAAATAATGAATACATCCAGACTCCTTAGAGAGAGCATTAAAGCCCTTCTCGATTTAAACTTGTAGGTGACTCCTCTCCTCCGCTGGGCACGACTCCCGTCCTTCCCTACACCAGGTAGTCACCCATCTCTTATCCCTCTATCTCTTCTTCCTACCCCACAATTCCCAGACGGCTTATGCCGCTTCCTCATCTTCCTCTCCCCATATACCAGCTTCCTTCCAGCGACGATAATGACTGAAATGTACATAACACACTCAAAATAAGGATTCTACAGGATAAGTACAAGTATTATTATTTCCATTTTACAGATGAGGAAAATGAGGCTCAGGGAGGTTCTGTTGCTCATTGTCAAACAACTAGTGGTCTTCCTCACCCCAGATGGAGTATTCTATCAGCTATGTTCTTTAAGGTTCTGCTCCAATCTCATTCCCTTTGGGAAGCCTTTCAAAGTAAACTCACCCAATTCTAACTACGCAGCTAACTGGCTACTTAGATAGATATATACATTTAGTTGTTTTTAGTCGCATCTGACTCTTTGCAACCCCGTTAGGGATTTTCTTGGCAGAGATACTGGAGTGGTTTGCCATTTCCTTCACCAGCTCATTTTACAGATGAGGAAACTGAGGCAAAAAGAGTAAATAATTTGCCTATGGTCACATAGCCAGTACCTGAGGTCAAATTTGAACTCAGGTCTTCTTGACTCTATCCACTGTACCACTGAGCTGCCCACCCCCCACATATATTGTTTAAAGGTCTCTGTTGCATGTGTTCAATGACCCACTTAGAAGAGAGTCCAACTGACTATTTCACCAGGGCTTGGTGGAACGATTTATGTTTTGCATTTTCTAAGTAGGGGAAAAGAAAAAGTGACTCTAAAGTCCTTGGAAACTCTAATGATCTGGCAAAATGTAATTTAAAAATATGTATAGAGTACTTTGCACTTATAAAGTACACATATACACACATATATGTACCCAGAGAAATGCCATATTAATTGAATTTTGCAACAATTCTTTAAAGGAGTTGGTACAAATTTTATTTTTCCCATTTTGTAGATTAGAAAACTGAGGCTCAAAGAAGATTCAAGAAATCAGTCAACAAGCATTCATTTTTTTAAACCCTTACTTTCTGCCTTAGTACCAGGAGCAACAAGAGCTAGGCAATCAGGGTTAAGTGACTTGACCAGGATCACACAACTAGGAAATGTCTGAGACCAGATCTGAAACAAGGTCCTTCTGACTCCAAGACTGGCGCTCTCTCCACTGTGCCCTATAGCTTGCTCCTCAACAAACAGTTCTTAAGCATTCATTATCTGCCAGGCAGTCTGGTATGTAAGTGCTGAGGATACAAAGGCAAAAATAATCCCTCTCAGCAAGGAGTTCAAATTCTAGTAGGGGAAACAACATACACAAGGTAAATGAGAGGCAATTTCAGAAAGCAGGCAGTCACAGAAGGGAGAATCTGAGCTGAGTCTTAAAGAAGCCAGGAGGTGGAGAGGAAAAGAGAACATGCTTGCCCTGGGGATATCCATGGAGAAGGGACCGAGTTTGGAGTTGGAGAGTTGGGTGTGAAGGACAGCATGATGGCCAACGTTGCTAGATGGTAGAATACGTGGAGGGGAGTAAAAGCAGTAAATGTTAAGTAAGCCCCCACTATGTCCCAGGCACTGTACTAAGTACTAGTCAGAGACTGGAAACTTAGCTTTAAAAGTCAAAAAAAAAAATTTTTTTTTGGATTCTTGAGGTAATAGGGAGTCATTGAAATTTGAGCAGGAGAGCAATAAGATCAGATCACTTTGGCAGCTGAGTCCAGGATGGACGGGAGTGGGGAGAGACTGTCCTAAAATTTGGATCAGACCCTTTCCACCCTTTTCTCTCCTCATTTTACAGATAAAGAAACAGAGGCAAACAGGGTTATGTGACTTGCCCAAGGTCACCCAACTAATAAACACATGAGGCTAGATTTGAACTCACAAAGATGAGTCTTCCTGACTCTAGACCTGGCACTTTAACCACTGCCCATCTAGTTGCCCACTATATATATTAACCATCCTATATTCTCCAATAGATTATAAAGTCCTTGATAGCCAGGACCATATTTTGTCTTTCTTTGTCTCCACAGTGCCTGTGACTAAGCAAGGAGCAGGGAAGGGGTGTTCAGGGAGATGAAAAGGAATCAATATTATTGACTAATATATTTTTATTTCCTTGTTTTATCAACTAAGATCCATGTTCAACATATTATAACTGTCAATAAGCTCTCTTCTGGGAATCATTGCACAAACGAACAATCACTAATTGGAGTAGAAATATAAACAGAACCCTAGTTACTAAACTTGCACTCTTTCTTTCCTATTGAAGAAAAGCATATTGAGTTGCAAAGAAGGACTCGTGAATGGAAAGGACCTGTATTTGGAGCCAGAGTGGTAAGGTTCATAGAATCCTAGACTCTGAAAGTGGAAGGGGTCATTGAGGCCATCCAGGCCAGGCCATATCACCAAATCCATTGGCCTTTTCTTAGTTCTCATCTACCTCTCTGCAGTGTTGGGCACAGATCACCCCCTTGTCCTTGAGACTCTCTTCTCTCTAGGTTTTGGCGACCCTGCTCTCTCTGGCTCTCTCCCTGCCTGTCTGGTCACTCTGCATTCTCTTTTGCCTGGTCCTTATCTAGGATACAAGAACCACCTCTATTTAAATGATTCTCTGATCTACTTTTCCAACCCTCACTTCTCTCCTGACCTCCAGTTTTAAACACGTCCGACTGCCACTTGAACATCTCTGAGTGATGGCTTTTGAACATCTTAAACTCAGCATTTCCAAAATGGTACCCATCTTTCCTCTAAAATCCTCCCCACTTCTTACCTTACTGCTGACTCTGCCACCACCTTCCTCCCAGTTATCCAGGCTCCTGATGTAGATATCACCACCCCCATCCAATTAGTTACCCAGTTCTATAGACTCCACCTTCATATCATCTTTCCTCTACCTCCCTTTCACCTCCTCTGAGACTGTCTCCAACCGGCTCTTAGTCTTTTGTGCTTAGACTATTGCCCATAGCCTTTGGGTTGGTCTTTCTGTTTCAAGTCTCTCCACATTCCAGCTCATCCTCCATTCAGCAGCTAAAGCAATCTTCCTAAAGTTCAGGACTGACCGTATCTCTTACTCTCAATCTGTGTGCCTGTCTGTCTATCACACACACACACACACACACATACACACACACAAGTGGCTCCCTGTTACCTCCAGGATCAAATGCCTATTTGACTTTTAAAGCCTTTCACAAATCTGGTCTCTTCTACCTTTCCAATTTTCTTTCTTTCTTTTTTTTAAAACCCTTACCTTCTGTCTTAGAATCAATACTCTATATTGGTTCCAAGGCAGAAGAGCAAAAAAGGCTAGGCAAGAGGGGTTAAGTGACTTGCCCAGAGTCACCCAGCTAGTAAGTATCTGAGGCCAATTTTGAACCCAAGATCTCCTATCTCCAGGTCTGGCTCTCTGTCCACTGAACTACGTACTTTTCCTTTCCAGTTTTCTTACATTTTCCTTCCCTCTACATAATCTGTGATCCAAAGATGATGAGCTCTTTGTTATATCTCCCAGCTCCCAGCTCAGTGCATTTTCACAGGCTGTTCCCTGGGCTTAGAATGCTTTCTTTCCCTCCTTATCTCTACTTCCTATCTTTCCAGGCTTCCTTTGGGTCTCAGTTAAAGTCCTACTTTCTGCAAGAAAACTTTCTTGATCCTCCTGAATGGTGGTACTTTTTTTCTGAGATTCCCTCCAACTTCCCCTGTCTACATCTTATTTGTAGTTATTGTTTTTGCGTTGCCTCTCCCATTAGGGGCAGGGGGTGATTTTTGCCTTTTCTTTGTATCCCCAGTGCTTGGCACAGGGTCTGGCACAGAGCGAATGCTTAACAAATTCTTGGTGACTTGGTTTTTTGATTTATCTTAGTAAGAATCCCTTTTACAACCTACAAAATAGGTGCCCCTCCAGCCTTTGCTTGAAGACCACTAAGGATGGAAAACCCCTCTGTCCTTTAAGGAAGCCCGTTCCATTTTGATTATTAGAAAGGTATTTTTTTCCTTATACCAAACCTAAATTTGCTTCCCTGCAACCTATGGCTCCCAATGGAGCCAACCTCTGGAGCCAAGTGGAACACATCCAATCTTCCTTCTATAAGCCTTTAAAATATTGAAATTCAGAAAATATGTCCTTTTTTATTATTTACATTTTATTTACCTATTTATATTTTTATATAAAATATATATTTAAATTTTATGTAAATAAATATATATTTATATAAAATTATATTTATATTTTATATAAATAAATATATATTTTATGTAAAATATATATTTATATTTTTTCTCCTTATCTGTATTTTAAAATTTAACTTAATTTAGCTTTTAAATTTTTTTCCATGGTTACATGATTCTTGCTGTCTTCCTCCCCTCTTCCCTCACCCCTCCTGGCGCTGACAAGCAATTTCACTGGGTTATACATGTATTATCACGCCAATCCTATTTCCAAAAATATGTCCTTCATGAGGCTTTTTTCTATAGCACAGATCCAGTCCTTTCAGCCACTCCTGATATATGGCGGGATCTCAAGGACCTTTTGCTCTTTTGGTCACTCTTCCCCTCAGCAGCCTCTAGCTAGTCAATGTCTTTCTAGAAGTGTGGCATCCAGAACCAAACATTTTCAAGAGAAGTGATCAGTGCTGGGCAGGGAAAATTAGCATGGCTGCCTCCAGAGTCCGGGATGCTGAGCCTCTCTCGAGGGAGTCAGCACTGACCTTGGGCCAGCAATCTCCCTGAGCTTCTGTTATCTCATCTGTAAAAGGAGGTTGGACCAAAGGACCTCTCTGGTCCCTCTCACCCCTGTGATCCTATGGACCTCATAAAAAGGGGAAGAGACTTATTCCATGTAACTCCATAGGAAAGAATGAATAGAAATAGGTGGAAGTTTTAAAGAGGTAAATTTTATTCAGAATAAGGAAAAATGATCCAGCCTGTTGCCTGGGAAATAATGAGCTCATGGGAGCCAAAAAAAAGGATTTTAACAGAGCCTGGATGATATTTGCAAAGGATTTTTTGTTGAAGGATTTTCAGAATTAGGAGATTGGACTAGATGATCTCTAAGATACCTTCCAACTTTGGGTCTACTAATCTTTAATTCCCAAGAATGATTTTTGTAATCCCTCCAAATATGTATTCAAAATAGTAAGAAATAATTCTTAAATGGCAGAAATCAGACCTGCTGTCTAAGAGACTTTGGATTTCAGTATCTTGAGCAGTAATTAACCAATCTCAGTTTCTCTGGCATTAGAAATAGATGTAATTGCCTTAATTTGGGTAAGAGTGCCCCTACTGGGCCATTTGAATACTGCCTTTGGAAACTTTGAATTGAAGAAATTACTAGTTGCTGACCCCTGTCGTTCTTTATCGTTGGTGATGGAAATATTGTGTCATTAGTGGGAAACTCCTTATTCCCTCTCCCCCAGCCCCCAAATATTTAACATAATAAGTCTATTCATTCCAACGACCAGAGATTATTCTAGGTTAACCTTTTAAAATACAAACACTTCTTGGAAAATTGGAGCTTACCATTCACATTGGTGTAAATTTCTTTAAAGAGATTTCAGTTATTCAATCACAAAACACGCTGTGATAAGCGCCAGGGGAGGCAAAGGTTTTAAAAAAAAGTCCCTGTCTATTTTCTAGTGGGGGAGACCCCCTGTAAATAGTTAGATGCATTCATGGTATTTATTTACCAAGTCTCCGAGAGGTCATATCAGAGAGGGAGGCACCAGAACCTGGGGGGAACCAGAAAAGCCTCTGGTAGAAGACAGTATCTAAACTGAACCTCAATGGCATCCAGGGAACTTAAAAGGAAAGGAGAGGACTAAGACACAGAGATGGGAGATGGAGAGAGGTATGTGAGGAAAAGGAAGAAGGCCAGCTGGGCTGACTTGAAGAGTGCATTGAGAGGAATGGAAAGGTAGGAAGGGGCCTGGACAGGAAGACTTTAAGTGCCAAACAGAGGTCTCTAAGGTTTATCCTAAAGATAACAGAGAGTCTGTCATTGTTCATCACTCTAATAGAGTGACCAAGTCAATGCCAAAAGACTCAGCAGCGAAACGATAGCTGGAAAGGAGGATGGCCAATCTTTCCTCTTGGCAACATGGCGCCAGGGACCAAGGGCTGGACCTGGAGTAAGGAAGAGAGAGATGTGAAACCTGGTATTTTCTGGGTGGCCATTGGGAAAGTCATTGGGCTTCTCCAAGTTCCAGTCTTCTCCTCGATCACCATCAAGTGCCTGCTGTGTTCAGCTCTGGGGATGCAAAAAGGGACAAAAGACTTTACCCGCTTATCGTGAGGCTCAAATGATATATACACACATATAGGCATATATATATATATAGTTCAGTGTGTGTATACTTATATAAAGTGTAAAGTGCCATGACCACCATAAAGCACTAAATAAAGGCTAGTGATTGTTGCTTGTACATGATTCCAGTTTTACAGAGAAAAGCAGAGGCTTTCTTTGCAAAGGTTGGACAAAAAAAAAGTGGACAAAACACTGGGAATGGAGTAACAGCGTCGTCTCCTTATTCTTTTGGCCTTCGAGGGTTCCTAGCTCTGTCCATTTCCATGACACCCAGTCCTGACATAATGAACATTTATCTGATGGGGAGCCACAAGGTGCCTCAGTGGATAGAGAGCCAGACCCAGAAAAGGAAGGTCTTGGGTTCAAATGTGGCCTCCGACACTTCTTAGCTTGTATGACTGGGCAAGTCATTGAACCCCCACAAGACCTAATCCTGACTGCTCTTCCGCCCTGGAACCCATACTTAGTATCCACTTTAAGATAGATAGTAAGGGTCTTTTTTTTTTTAATTAAAATTAGAAATTTTTGGAAGAGTCTATGTGGAAGAAGAGGTTTATGGCATACTCTTGTCTTAGTCTCCAAAGAAATTTATATCAAGGTCTTTCACATACACAGCTGTGTAACAGTGTAGTTTAGGGGGTTAGGAAGATGAAAGAAAAATTTTTTGTAAACTTCCAAAAGCATCCTGTGAGATCCTGCGCCATGATGGATTGAGCTCTGGATGTGGAGGCAAGAAGTAGTTCATCTCCTACCCATGGCACTAGCTTCTGGGGCACATCACTAAACCTGGGGAACGCCCAGCACCTTCATATTCATTTCTAACTCCTCAAGGAGTCTCAGCCTGCATGGGGAGGGCTCCCACACTGGGAGGTGCCCCAGACTGTTGAGATGCCCACATTTTTCCAGCTTCTTTCTGAATTAGGGGAAAGAGGGCTCTCATAGGGCTCAAAAAAGTTAGGCTGGGCACAGATCTAAGTCTTCCTCCAGGCATGGATCCTAAGGGGGAGGAATTCGCTCATTCTTGATAGATGTTCTAAGGATAAAATAAACATCTATCTTTATCTTTTCTACCTAGATGTAGGTCGTGCTTTCCAGGTCTTGAATCTCAACTTCTTTAGAAGAAAACATCTGAAGAGTTTGCGTGATAAGATGATAGAACAGGAGTGCCATCTTCAGGTGGTTAACACTAAAGCAAGTGGAACTTGTGCTGCCAAATGTGTTCATGTAGCATGTATTCAACCACGTCTTTAGGTTGGACAGCACCTATATCTAAAATATAAGTTCTCTGAAGGCAAAGACACTATTTTTAATTTTTTTAAAGGCTTCTTAGGCAAATAAAAGCTGGTGAAATGCCTTTTTTTTTTTTAAACTCTTACCTTCCATCTTAGAATCAATACTATGAAAAAAATAATAAATTAGCAAACCTATAAATCAGACCTTGATTTATTGTTTTGATAATCTAGACCAGTGATGGAGAGAGTTAATAATGTAGATTAAACTTTTAAAAAATCAGTACTATGTACTGGTTCCAAGGCAGTAGAGTAAGGAATAGGCAATGGGAGTTAAGTGACTTGCCCAGGGTCACATAGCTTAGAAGTTTGAGGCTAGATTTGAACCTAAAACCTCACATCTCTTAGCCTGGCCTTCAATCCTCTGAGCCACCTAAATGATCCCCAAAATACTTTTTTGAAGATGGTGTTGATATAAGTGGAGCTAAAGTTTCCCTCTTTTTTCTTCTAATCTCCCATTTTCATTCTGAGAAAGAAAATGCCCAGAATTAGAGATAAAATAACACGGGCTTCTTTGATGTCTCCATTTGTCCACTTGTAAAAACCATCAGATGCAGAATCAGATTAACTCTTTTCTCTTGCACCCATTCTTTTTTCTAAGCATTCATTGCCACTTAGACATGGGAACAAGAGAGGCTACTGGCAAGTTGTAGAGCAAAATTAACTTTGTATTTTCATAGAAAGGAAGGTTTCTCATTGGTTTACTCCAGGAACTGTGGCTCCCTTGACACTGGTAATAATGGGCCCATTATTTTTTTTTTTTTACCATTATTTAGTCATTGGTCACACCATGATGATTGTGTCATGATAATAAATGTCCTGAGAGTAGATAGCACGATTGTCTTCCATAGATCATCACACCAGGTGCATGAAAAGAGTCTAGTATACTTATTAACCCTCTAAAATGTCCTATTTTTTTAGATAAAAAATGATCAGATCATATTCCTGTTTTGGAATCAGGTGCATTTGGAGGTAGATATGTTGGGGTTGTCTAATTCATCAAGTTCTCCAGTAACGAGAAAAATCAATACGATTCAAAATCCACAACACGATTCCTTCAGGGATAGGTTCTACTAGCAACAAATTTTAGCTTAGAATGTCAGTAAAAGAGCCAAGAGTGAAGAACATCATCAAGCCCTCGTTTATCAGCTCAACGTGCTAGTCCCTACACCAGTGATGTCAAAATCAGATAGAGGAGTAGGATCCCTGCAATATACTAGCTTAGGAAACCATGTATTAACATTATGTTTTAACTTATTTTGTTAAATATCCCTCAATTACATTTTAATCTGATTCAGGCCATACCTCCATACTATGGGTTTCAATTGGTCTTGGGTTTTGTGCTCGATACCTCTACCCTCAACTACATAACTTCTGAATCTTAAATTTGTCTTCCTTATTTGAAGTACCAATAAATGGGAAGCTTTTGATAAAATTAAGAAAACTCCAGAACAATTTATTTAGCAATGAAGAGGATGGGTAGAAAACAGATCTCTTTGCTGCTAAACATTATATGAAGTCAGAGAAGAATTGCAGAACAATATCATTTCAAAGGTATAGAATTTATATAACACAACCTATGTAGGCCCCATATACAAAGAACTCCCACTTTTTAAAACCAAAGGGAAGTTTTGGGCAAAAGCAGAATCAAGTTCTCAAATTCTTCTCCCTGGCCACATTTCACAAGTCTCATTAGTTTTAGTCTTCAGGAAACTGAGATCAGGGGCCAATAGCCCCTCCATGCACACACTGCAGCCATATGAAGCATAATCTAAATGAGAACTACTCCTTGAAGGGTAAATTAAACTTATAAAACTTTTCACTTTCATTTAACATTATTAATTTTCTGTGTAAGGTTTAGAAATGTATTTATCATCAAAGCTATCTTGAGAAACTTATTCTGTTGCATATACAGGTTTTAAAAGTCCACCAAAGCAAGTGTCATTTCTCAGTGTTGTTCTTAGCTATTAGTTTTTAAAAACCTGGAAAACAGCAAAAAACATTTCCCATGTTTCGATAGGATCAAACAAGGACATGGAGCACAGAACCAAGTATATCAAAGACATAGCAGTTGACTAGCCATCCCTAACACGGCCATTAAATCCTGTCCCGCTTCTGCAGTGTCAGTCAGCGCATGCCCAGAATCTGTCTGCTCTTCAGCTGGTAGTTTTTCTCCAGCTCTGACAGGGCTTGAACGCGCAGTTGAGCAGCATAAAGTCTCTTCTTCAAGTCACAGCCTTTGGACTTGCTGATGGGATAATTCTCAGAGTTCTCGCCACTCAGGACATTCTCTTTACTTTCCCCACTGAAGTGAACTTTCTTCTTGGTTAGAGATGAGGGGAAATCAAGTGGTTCTTAAGGAAAGAAGAAAATAGTTTTTGAGTTACCTAAAAGGAAATTTATATTTATTTGACTTTTTTCAACTTGATTCTCTCAAGTGACAGATTCCAGTCAGGTTTTTCAAGGAAAAAACAGGATTTCAATTCATAAACTACAAAATACATACAAGAATACCAGAAATACAAACCAAAAGAAAAAGTTTACTTTCTTTCCATTATTTGGCAGGCTTTTGGCAACTAATTTTAGGTTTATTTAATCATAGCAAGTCTTCTAACTCCTGAAATCAAAATCACCGACTCACTAGATAATCACTTGCCATTTTATTAATAAATAATTTATTCTTAAACATTGCTTGACTTTAGGTACCACACATCAATAATTTCTAGAAAAGCAAAGTGCCAATGTCTTTATTACAAATAGAATTTCACCTTAACTCTTTTCAGAGAAAGACAGCTAAACCCTTCCTTGATGGGTTTAGAAAGCATTACTGTTTGCTCTTAAATAAGTTCATTGGGGAGCAGGTACAAATCTGAAAAGCATTATGACCAATGAGAGAGCTTTAGCTTGTCACATGAAAAACTGAATAACTATCATTATATCTGCCTGATTCTAATAGTTCTCCTTTATATTTCTTCCCACATTGTACTTTGGTAAATGCTTACTAATTTTTTAATGAACTTGGTCATTTCCCCTATTATTACAAAAATGTTTTATTGTTCATTTAAATGATGACAACCTTGGTTTTTATGGGCAGCTTTGGTGAGTGCTACAAAGAACAGTATTTTGGATATGGCAAGTAGCAAGTTATTGAATAGAATTAATGTGCATAAAGATACACAAGTTACATAAAGGTCTCTCTTTAGAAGATGGCATTAAACATTTTAAGACCAAATTTTTTTAGAGAGAAAGGAATAAAAACAACACAATGCCTTCTCTTCATCTTTTACTCTGACAGAGGTCTGTTTCTCCACATTCTGTTTCCTTAAAACCAGCATAAAAACTGTAATTTTAATCTTTGCATCCCCTAGCACCTTGCTGAAAATAAACAGTAGGTGCTTAATTCTTGGATTATATTATTTAATATTCATAGAGGAAAAGTCTCTAATGGGTAGGATGTGATGAAAAGGGCAAATCTTCATGTCATAAAATATTTTTTATATTACATCTCATAGCTATTGGCACAACATAACAAAACCTAACATGTTTTAAATTGTAATTATGCCCTATAGATGGTGAATCAAAATGCCTATAAGCAATATTTTCCTCTAATATTTCTGATTACACAGATGTGTACATGGCCTGTGAGATGCCACAAACTATCCAAAAGTATGGGTATTTTAGAAGACACGAGAGCAGACAAGTGGGAACATGCTCTAGCCAGGTTTCTACAGAACCCTGTGACGGAGGCTCTTTCGCTGGGGCCACGCCTTTCAGTGCTACTTTCAAGTTTGTTCTAGAGGAGGAAAGCGTTCCCATTTGATATACTGATGTTGTTTCATAAAACTAACTCCATGATTTCTTTCTGGAATGAATTTTCTGGCACTGAGAATTAGATTTTTTTCCGCTTTGATATTAGAAAAATAAATTATCTTGAAGATAACTTTTGGAGGTAGTGAAGGTATGGGGAAATGAAGAATACTTCATCAGAAGAAAAAAGAACATGGAATCCTCAGGATTTCGGGACTCAGGAAAGAAACAAAATTCTTTCCACAATGTTCTGCAAGACATCAGATTGTGCTTTGGTGTAGAGCTGATGTGCAAAATGAAACAATAGCAAAATTTATTAAAATGGACTTTTTTATTAATTTTGACCCTAATAAAGTCTATCTTTTGCCAAATATGTCGTGGAAGGTTGAATGCTAACAACATGTTGGGAATTAATGTGAATGTTAGAAAGTACTAAAAGACTGAAAGTTCTGAAGAAGAATCATGGTATGGGGAGAGTGCTGGATTTGGAATTAGCATGAATTAGGTTTAAATTCTACCATTAACATTTATTAACTTGTGACCCTATTTGAGTGACTTGAGACTCAGTGTCGTCATGTGTAATGTGGGAAACCTCACAGGTTTGCTGTGGAGTTCAAATAAGACACTGAATGTAAAATTTTTTGCAAACCCTAAAGCAACCATATATGCCAAATATTATGGGTAAAAAGAGTAGTGTATAACACTTTTGGAGACTCTTGCTTCTCATTTTTGAGTTTGGGTGTCATGGAATCTTAGAAAGCACTTAAAGGGGCAGCTGGGTGGCTCAGTGGACTGAGAACCAGGCCTAGAGACAAGAGAGGTCCTAGGTTCAAATCTGGCCTCAGACACACTTCCCACCTGTGTGACCCTGGGCAAGTCACTTAATCCCCATGGCCTAGCCCTTACCACTCTTCTGCCTTGGAACCAATACACAGCATTGATTCTAAGATGGAAGGGAAGGGTTAACAAGAAAAAAAAAAAACTTAACACAACATTTAATCCAAACCCTAATTGAGTTATGAATTTCCACATTTCCATACTAAATGCTGTTAGGGCATTCTTCATCAGTTCAGCCTATAAATATTATGCCTTGGGCCCTGGAATTGGTCTACAAAAAGGCTTCTAAAGAGTTCAGATACTAATTTATTTATAATGGATTATCTTGAGTAGTTCAGGGAAGAGACATAGTAAGAACAATTTTCCATTGCATTTTATTGGAAATTGTTTTATAAAATCACAAAATCGACAAAAATGACAGATGGTGGTTTTGCAACCTATTCCTCCCAGATATACATTGAGATAAGATGGGGTAGGCAGTGGTCAACAATTTATGTTCTCATTTATCTATATGAAGGAGCTCCCTGTGTCTTCAACAGATCAAAAATCAAATTAGGATTGGGATTTCTAAAGAAATGGAGGAAAAAGTAAAAAAGTGACACAATAGTGCATATAATAATCACAAATCTCATTAAAAAGATATGGTAGGAAATGCACAAAGCAAAGTCAATGAAAAGAATATTTATCATACAAAAGAAACTAAGGGGCAAATGATATTCATTGTATACAATCTGTTCTTTGGCAAATACATTATACCTCAACCTGGGGCAGACCTTAACCAGGTAGGAAAAATGCTGCTCTATTCTACTTCCTTGGTGACATACACTTGAAAGAAGCGGAAAGGTCAGACCTTCTACATGAAATTTAGGGTCTAATTTCCAGCAACATTTATGTTGTCAGCATCACTAAGTTCTAATTACAAAAAGGAAACGAAACCTGTAGTTTTGAAAAGGCATTAAAAAGGCAATTTTAGTGTTATAAATGTACATTTTCCATTTAACAAAACAAATGGGGAAAAAATCTACATCATTAAATTTCATACATAAAATAAGGGTCACTATATCCACAAACCCTAAGATGACAGGGAAAGTAATCTAACCAAATTTTGCCATTACAAGATTCTATTTCAATTACAAAATTGAACTCAATAAAACTTTGAAAATTTATTTTGGAAACTAAGATCCTGTATAGCACATAGACTATTGTAAGTATCTTCACCGTAGCACCAGTTTGAGGTTTTGGGGCATAATGGTTTCAGTTTGAATCTCATACCTGAGCTATTTGCCAATGCCAAGATCTTCTGTTCCTTTAATAGGTTATAATTTTTCAATAAATTTTCAGCTCTGATAAGTTTGTCTTCTGCAAGTCTCTCCCGAATACAAAGTTCACGTTCTTTCTCTTTAAAAAAACAAAAAAGATAGAAAAGCCCAATGGTTACTAAAAGCATCTTGTACTGATACTGTGTGAAAGATCATCCATCTTTCTCTCACTGATGTTGGAGGAAGAGAGCTAGGGAAGGGGGAATAAACATGAATAAATACCTAGTTTGTGCCAAGCACTGTGCTAAACACTTTACAAATAGGATCCTATTTAATCCTCACAACAACCCCTGCAAGGTAGAAGCTACCATTATCCTCATTTTCAGAGGAGGAAATTGAGGTAAAGAGAGGTTAATGGCTTGCCTGGTATCACAAAGCTAAGGCCAGTTTGAACTCAGATCTTCTTGACTCCAAGCCTAACACTATTTATCCTGAATCATCTCTTGGTAACCATCCTCTCAGACAAAAAACAAAGAGGTGCAACAATTTAGCTCCAAACATCAAGTCAAATAAACACAACTCATTTCATGCCTTCTTATAATTTAGTAAATCCCCACAGAAGAAATCTGTAACCAGAAATCCAAGTTCTTCAGCCAGGTTTTACTATAAAGAATTTGGCTGCCAAAAGTTAATTTCATCATTTAGTCATATTGACTTAGTAGAATTATTTTAGGTCAATGAAAAATTAATATGTTCTCAGGACAGGTAGAGTGGCTCAGTAGGTGGGAAGCCAGGCCTAGAGAGGAGAGATCCTGGGTTCAAAGTTGGCCTTAGATACTTCCTAGCTGCGTGACCCTGGGCAAATTATTAACCCCAATTGCCAATAGCTCTTACCACTCTTCTGCCTTGAAACCAATAATTAGTACTGACTCTAAGACAGAAGGTATGGGTATATATAAAAAACATATATTTTAACCCATACTTATTATATATATATATATATACACACACACACACACACACACACTCTCTCTCTCTCTCTCTCTCTCTCTCTCTCTCTCTTCCTTTCCAATCTGAAAAGGAGAAACAGGAAGCATTTATTCTCAGTGATGACACCCTGGCTTAACAGGTAAAATCAACTTCTTGGATTGATAATATCCCTCAAATATAGAAAAACACAATTGCCACATAGGCAGGTTCTATCTGAATCATCACCAGGGCCTATTCAAATTTGGCACAGAAGTAAAGAAACACCTTGATTTCAATGTCAACAAGAAATTGAGGGTATTGGAAAGAAAAAGGCTTTAATTATAAGTTTTATTCTTTAAGAATTTCCTTATTAAAAAAAGAATTTCCATATTTTGGTGAGGAGGAAAAAGATGTGGGTATCCTTTTATTAAAAGAAACCAAATAGTTATAGTCATGACCTAATGTGGCATAGGTAAAAACAAGACGTTAGCCCTAAAGAAAGGGGAAATGTTAATAAGTTTGCATAAACACTCAGGGGAAATCCAAATGTCCAATTCTCCCATCCTTTCCCTTTCTGAATTAATACTATATCCTACGTTCTAGCCTTTCTTCTCTTGCTTTGATGGCTTTCTCTCTTTCCTGCAGTTGTAGTTCCTTCAGTTTCAGCTCAGTCATTGCAGGGCCTGAATTCTGCAGCTTTTCTGGCTCTCCAGATCGTCGCCCTCTCCTCTCAGGATTTTTTCTTTGCTCTTCAGCTACCAAATCTGCTATTAGAGAGTTTTCCAGAATTTCTTCAACAGATGGTCGACAGTAATCCTTAAAAAATGTAAAACACAAATAATAATTGTGACAAAATTTCTCCGAGCAGTTGTTACTTTAAGAAGTCAGATTTACTTCTAAAGACAGACAGACAATGCTTTATGTACAGGCCTTGAATATTCTAGGGAATAAAAACAAAACTAGCCATCAATGATGAGGTCGGTGAAGTCCTAAAACGTAGGCCAGTAAGGTATGTGTCCCCTTTTCTTCACCATGACACTTCAAACTTCCAAACAAAACCTCACAACAGCTTAACAGTGAAGTATCGAATGAAAGTTATTTCATTGCCTTATAATAGAGTCCCATGAATGTGAGTACAGTGTTTATTTCTAATAAAATTGGATGCTCTCTGATTTTTCATCACTAAGGGATGGCATTGGAATTAAATAAGTATACCAAGCATGACTTCTGGCACAAATCCTCATTTGCTCAGACCTTTCTTCTGGGTAAAGAACTCACAAAGAACCCTCTGGATACTAATTTTATGTACTAAAATGAAATCACCACCAACTTCATATTCATAGGCAGCTAGATGGCACAGTGGGTTAAGAACACCGGACTTGGAGCTAGGAAGACCCGAGTTCAAATTCAGCCTCAGATACTTACTAGCTGTGTGACCCTGGGCAAATCATTTAACTTCTCTCAGCCTCAGTTTCCTCATCTGTAAAATGGGGATAATAATATAATAGTACCTACCTCACAGGGTTGTTGTGAGGATCAAATGACATAATATATGGAAATCACTTTGTAAACCTCAAAGCACTATAGAAATGCTGGCTATACCTGTAATATAATAATATAATCTCTTTATGATCCCTTTGATAGTCTTCTCTCCTGACTTAAGAGGCAACATAGTATCCTATAAAGTCAGAAGACCCAGGTTCAAATCTCAATTCTGCTACTTCTACTTATGAGCTACAAGACACTGGGTCAGTCATCCCTCTTCTCAGGGCCTCACTAGTATTCCCCCTCTAAATCCCTGGAAATCAAACCCCAGGCAGGATCACTTTCCCCACCCTGAATCACTTTCCCTACATAACCAAGTCCATTTTCTTACATTCTTCCTGACAGCCATTCTCTTTACCCCTTTCTGCTTGGGCTAAACACAACTCTCCTGTCATGGTGGCCCCCATCCCACTCACTCCTCAACAGAACACTCATCTAAATTCCCTGTTAGGCAAAGATCAGGGGAAGCGAGTGAATCTGAATCCCATTTCTTGCTCCCACCTCTTCCCACCTGCCATCTGTTGGGTGCAGAGCAGAAGGAAAAAGGGAAGGAACAGCAGGCAAGCCCGCAAGGACAGTTAATTTGCCAAATTTACATATGTTCTCACTTGTCTTGAATAGCAGACTAGTTTTCTAAGGATATCTATTCCAATGGTTAAACGGTACTTTTTAACAAAACAAAAATAATACAAATACCAAAATAAGCACATCCAATCATAACACACTCATCCTTACCTTCAAATTTAGCATCTTGGTAATAATGTCATTCAACTCATCTGAGTAACGATAAGGAATTCGCCGGAATTTTCCTTCTCTGATCTTTTCAGCTAATTCTTTTTGACTAAAAGCTGTAAAAGGAGGCCTAAAGGAAAAAAAAATAAAACAAAAATCCAAAGAATACTTTTTTAAAAAGATATACATAAAAATGTATGGTATGATCACTCACCCAGTTAATTTCACCAATCATTTGAGGAAAGGGAGGAAGAGAAGAAAGATAATGTGATTATACCAAAATTGAGTATAAGTCATTTAAATTATGGACTGGTTTCAATTTATGAATGAATTATTTTTCTTTAAAATATTTAAAAGGAAAAAGATGAAGAGAAGGGACAAGTGATTTTTTTTGCTTCATATTTCTCTTTCCATATTCCATTATCATAGAAAAGCAATACCACTATTAATTCCAAACTTATTTACCCTTCTGTTAGATTTCAAGATTGAAATGTAAATGAGAGGAGTTTAAACAAGTACAGTATCGGTGCTACAAACTGAAGCTTAAAACTAGACTTAAAAATGTTTCTTCTCAAAAACAACTGTTTGAACACATGGGCTGATGGGGATATTATTGGGGATGTAGACACTAAACAATAACTCTAGTCCAACTATCAATAATATGGAATTGGGTCTTGATCAATGATACATGTAAAACCCAGCGGAACTGTGCGTCGGCTAAGGGGGGTTTGGGGAAAGGGAAAGAACATGAAACATGTAACTAGGGGAAAATATTCAAAATAAAAAATAAAATAAAATAAAATGTTCTTCTCTACCCCAATTTTAGACAGATTTCTTTCATGCTTTCTATGTAATATAATTTGAATAGCTACATAAAAGGAAGATGAACCTTTTGCAAAGGAACAAGCTACATCACAATATCCAATAGAAAACCCTAAAGCATCATGTTGTTGTCAATAGTTTATCATACTTACATTAAAGCACACAATTCATAGAGCAAACAGCCTAATGACCAGATATCAGACTTTTCATTATAGGACAAGCGATTCATTTGTTCCTAAAAAAAAAATTTGGAGGAGAGGGAGCAGTCAAAAATTTTTTTTGCTATAAATTCGAATTTTATAAATTGTTTTCAGAAATAAATACAACTCCTTCAAGATATGATATCTACCTGGCTAACTACAATAAAACACAAAATGCCGAAATATAAGTAAAATTTGCGATAACCCTTAAGCCTCTAAGTAACAAAAGTAATCTTAATGTACTACATTTTTTAAAAAAGGACTGTTTTGTCCTGAAATATAGTCAAGTCAACCCTCTCTCCAAAGTATACTATTTTTCAAGGCCAGAACACTATAATCGTTTCTCCTGCATATTTGAAAATAGTTTTTATTGGCAAACTAAATTATAAATTTATGTTCTTTCTATTAAAATCTACAACATTAACCAAGTAAGTCAATAAACTTTCTCGTAGTCTCCAGGGGGTAATACAACACATCTAATTACAATGGAGCAACTAAGCAGGTTTCGACACTGGCAAAACCCACCGTTGGATAATTTTCCTTTACAATAGAGGATTTCAATTTGGAATTTGATACCCTATGAAAATGCCATGATTAGTCTGTATACAACCAACTTTTTATCCTCAAAGAATTGACTAATTTATAGTTCTGGTGTCATGGGAAAAAAAAATCTATCAACCAAAGACTAAATGTTACTAAGTCTAATCACAAGCATTTTCTATGAAACATGAATACAGATATGTATTCCTAATATGCTATGACTCTATTTAGCAAACAGAACTAGAATAATTACCTTTCCAAACTATCTGCCTTGGCAAGTGAAAGGCAGTCAACAAAACCCAATTTCATCCTAAATTTCCCTGAATTTTACTTAGTATTTTATCTTTTTTTAATTAAATTTTATTTTCAGATCTGAATGATCTCTCTCTCACCCCTCTCCTTACTACTCCCAATTGAGAAAAATAAGAAAAACAAACAGCTTTAATGCTTGCTATGAGATGTTGCCAAAGGCATTCAAATTCTGAAATACTCACGGGAGACATGTAATATGGTGTGCCAACAAATGTTTTTGCAAAACTTGTATCATGGTTTAATATCCTAGCCAGCCCAAAGTCTCCAAGTTTGACATTTTGCTTGCCATCCAGGAAAACATTAGCAGGCTTCAGGTCACGATGCAACACAGTATGGCCACCATCACTTCGTCTATGGCATTCCTTTAGGGCCAAGGTCAGCTGAGTCATTACACGGAGAACAAAATCTTCATCTGAATAATGTCTACAGCACAGAAATGAATAAAATTAAACTACTTCAAACAGCATGAGGTTCTGAATTAATACCATGCAAGTGAATAATATAATTATTACAATATATTATTGCTATAAGAGTTAACATTCTTACATCTTAAGTTGTCAGATAAAAATCATGGCTAATTAACAAATGGAGGTATTATTCCTAAAATTTATGAAGAAAGCAAATTCAGTCAAATAGGCTTCATTAACTTTTGGCAATTCCAAAAGATTTCAAAATTCCTAAGCCTAAATTTTTACTGCCTCAATCTTTCTACTATTCTCATTGCACCTTCTCCTTAAAAAAAAAAGTACATGCAAAATCTACAACAAATTTCTTGCTGTCTCAGGGAGGGAAGAGGGAAGGGAAAGAAGAAGAGTGAGAATTGGGCTCAAATTTTAAAAAGAAACTTAAGATTAAAAATTTTTTTCCATGAAATCGAGGAAAAAAATATTTTTTTAAAACTATATGCTACTGGGGGCAGCTGGGTAGCTCAGTGGATTGAGAGCCAGGCCTAAAGATAGGAGGTCCTAGGTTCAAATCCGGCCTCAGACACTTCCCAGCTGTGTGACCCTGGGCAAGTCACTTGACCCCCATTGCCTACCCTTACCACTCTTCCACCTATAAGTCAATACACAGAAGTTAAGGGTTTAAAATTTTAAAAAAATGTAATTAGGAAATGCTTAACAAAATAAATAAGAATACAATACAACATAGTTAATATTAAAAAAAAAACTATATGCTACTTTTAGTATATAAAATGACCCCTCAGAAGAGCAAGCATATATATGTATACACACACACTAAAAGTGATAATTTCTCTTCTCTCTATCATGAGAACAGTCAGGGGCCTATGAAGAGTGGTTCATAGTGGTTAAGAGTTCTTATCACATGCTTTTGAAAACTATAGAAAGATGCTTTAATCTCTCAATTTACCCTATGCTTTTAAGGGAAGAGAGGCCCTGGTATCTGGGAAAGAGAGGCTAAGAGTCAAGAAAAACTAAGTTCAAGTCCCACTTCAAACATACACTGGCTGTGTATAAGTTGTTTAACCTTTCAGTGTTCTCAGCAACAGTTTGAAACTCTGAATTACAGAGAAAGTGCCAACCTGCGTTGTGTCAAGGTGGTTTCCTCATTCAGGAGTTTTCCATATCAATGAAATCATCTGACTAGACACTATACCCTATTTCAAGGGGTACTCTGCTTATTTCCTGATTCCCACTTCTCTCTTTCAACTAAATATGACCTTTCCCTTCTCTGAACCTTCTCTAGCTCTTTCTATACCTTCTTATGGCACTTACTCTTAAATTAATAGCTATAATTCAAGATTGAAGGTAGTTTTTGTCATTGTTGTTGTTTTGTCATGTCCAACCCTTCAAGAAACCATAGACCATAGCACCCCAGTGCTGTCCGTAGGGTTTTCTTGGCAAAGACACTGGAGCAGTTTGCCATTTCCTTTTCCAGTGGATTAAAGCAAAAAGAGGTTAACTTACTTGCCTAGGGTCTCACAGCTATTTGAGTGTCTAAGGCTGAATTTGAACTTCCTGACTGAGGTATTTGTCATATACTACTTTAAAAGTAAGGCCCTTCGAGGAAAAGTCTATCTAATTCAGCTTTGTGAACTCCTATATAGTACCTTTTACATAACAGGCACTGAATAAATTTTTGTTGACTTGAATTTACTAACAAGAAAATAGTTTACTCTACTATTTTGTTTTGTCTCCCAAGGAAAAAAAATCTTTTAACAGAAAACAGATTAATTTCTAATTCAATATAGAAAACCATACTTACCTTTCTTTGGTGCATTTTGTTATAACACTAGCCAGATCCCCTCCTTCACAATATTCCATTACAATATAGAGTGTTGTATTGGATCTATCGATAATACGATCATAGTATCGGACAATATTTGGATGTTTTAGTTCACGGAGTAAATTCACTTCAGAAACAAGCATTTGTTTCTCAGCTTCTGTCATAGAGCCATAGTCAAGTTCTTTCCAAACTAATACCTGAAATAATAATTTCCAAAAAATGTTAACTCAGTTTACTGAGTCTGTAGCATTAAAAATTGCTCAAAGGATTACTTCAGTTTTCCCCACAAACATTTTCTTATTTTTCTGTTTAATAAATGTCATAGGCAGGGAAGCATATTTTGTAGTATCAGCAATGTCTATAAAGTGTTCCAATCTACCAGAGGCTTTGAGCCTTCACTATAACACATAGCAAAATGAATATCTGCCATAACCACTGGAATTCTCTGACAATAGAAATATGTACAGTTATAACAAATATATCAAAATGTCCTGCCCCACGCTGTGACTCCAGCAGTTATTCTATAAATAGCTGCCTACTTTAGGATCATAGGATCAACATAGAGAATGGGAAGAGACCTTGCATATATGTATACAAACACCCATAACAAATAGTGTTTTGCAAACTTAAGGCATTATATAAAGATTAGCTATTATTGTTATTATAATAGATGAGGAAATTTAAAGGCACACATAGACTGACATACCACTGACAGGCACTCACAGGCCCAGGAATTGAAACAAATGAATCCAATGAATCTAAATTCAGTGTTCTTTCTATTGTACCATCTACTCCCAATTTCAAGTCCTACATATAATTAAATATACCATACTACTATCTAAGATGATTCTAGTCATTTGTTCATTCCCCCAATACCATATTAACTTGCTGGCTCTCCTCTCTCCTTATTTCAAAGGAAAAAGCTCATACACAATTTGGGGTCAGTGACATTCCCCTATTCTCCTCCCTAATGGATTAGTTTGCAATAGCAGCAAGAGCTATTTTATTCAAAAGTAAAAGTAGAACCCTATTTGTTAACAATCATTATTATGAAGAGATTCATTCATTAGAGAAGTTGAAGGAAGTGAAGAAGAGTGTGTACACACACACACACACACACACTAAGGAACTAGACATTAATTTCCTCCCTTCTTTATAAAATATCTACCTTAAAACAGAAAAGGAGTTATGGCTACCAGAACTTACTATAATATTGATTAAAAGGAGTCTTAAATTCAGGTCCTACTGGTCATGCCCATTCTCCACTTCAGAAGACAATATTACATTTAAGTGAATGACGTAGGTGTCACAACAGTTTTTATATCAACCTTGCTTGTTTCTGTACTTGTCCTACTTTCTTGCCACACTAGTACTCAAGTTTTATAATTATGGAGAACAAAAACTATGCCTTTTCCCACTCATCTTTGTATGCCTACTATCTAGCATGGTGAACTGCACACAGCAGTATTTTATATTAGAATAGGCCTTGGAACCAATTTAGGTCAATTCCTTCATTTTACAGATGAGGGAGCTAAAGCCCAAAGAGGAGAAAGAATTTGCCCAAATTCACAGAGTACCACAGCTGAGATCCAAACCTAATTATCACATGTGAATCACAGAATTTAAAGAGAACTAGAGGGTGAAGTGAATGGAATAAGCATTTATATAGTGCCTATTACATGCCAAGTACAATATATTAAGCACTTTATAAATATCTCAATCAATCTTCACAACTACCCTAGGAAGTAGGTGCTGTTATTATCCCCCTTTATATAGCTAAGGAAATTGAAGCAAAGGTTAAGTGACTTGCCTAGGGTCACACAAGTATCCAAATGTCTAAGACCTGATAAGAATCCAGGTCTTCCTATCTCCAGGCCCAAGACTGCATCTCCTGTGCAACCTAGCTGCTAGATAAACTAGATTATCTAGTCTAATTTTCTCATTTTACAGGTGAAAAAACTCAGGCCCATAAGAGTCACATTTGTAACATATTGTTGCCTAAAGAAGAAGTGATGGAGTTAGGGTTGTTGCACTTAGGAAACCCAGCTGTGTTGCAGGGATGTACAACTTTTTTGTCCTAAACTTGCTGTTTCACTGTAAATCTGATCAGGTTGACTGCACACTCCTGTAGATGTTCTGACTTCTCCTCTGGAGGGTGATTAAGAAATGTTTGTTGAGATCGATGCCACTCATAAAAATTGGTACTGTGAGCAGATATAGCCAAGAAGCAGAAAAGGTAAAAAGGGGGAGGAAAGGGGTATAAAGGAGTAACAGAAATAGCAAGAAAAACAGACGATAACAATGAGACAGAGAAAGGCAGAAATAGAAAGAAAAGTTGAGACTCAGAGATAGAAACAAAAAGACAGAAACAGAAAAACATAGAGACAGACCCGTGTTTCGTGGGAGTGACTGTCTTTGAGATAGCCATGTAATATACACTGTAGATATTTGTATGAACGTGTTATTCCACTATTAAATTCAAAGTTTTAATGAAGGTAGACGCCAGTCACATACATTTTGAACCTACTCTCCAATGAGAGCACCGTGCTCTGTACACGGGCATTCAATAAAGATGCCAAAGTTTTGTTGTTTTTTTTTTTTCCACAGATGCTTGTTCAAGCTAAACTCTCCCAGTAAACAGATTCCTTTAAAAAGGAACAAGTGTGGCTGGCGTGGTGAGAAAAGCTCTAGATTATGTACGAGTCAGAGCTTCCTTTTCCTAGGGTAAAGAACAAGAAGCAAGTGCCTACGCCTCCTGGGTTGAACACAGCCCTACGTTCTCTTTCAAGCCCTAACAGCCAGCGGCCCTACAGCTTGCAGGTCCTTACTGCGGGGATGGGATGACCAAAAGGGTAAACAGCACGTTTTTACCCAAGGGGAGTGCTCCAAGTTCCGCAAACAGCTAGGGCTGAAGGAGCCCGGGCTGTGGCAGCCCCTGCTTGGATCCAGATCCAGGTTTCCTCCAGCGCCAAGGGGGCCTAGGGGAGGACAGCGGGCTTTTCCCAACTTCCAGCGAGCCAGACCTACAGGTGGGGTCGGCGGGAGAAGGGGGCGGTTCTTCCTCTGTCCCCGCCGGGCAGAGGGCCGGAAGAGGCCAAGCACACCGCAGCGGCGGGCCCGGGCGTGGCCTCGGGAGTAGATGTTCTCACCTTGCCATCGCTTTTCCGCCGTATCTTTTGGCAGCGACCGTAAGAACCGGTACCAATGGTGAAGAGCACCTCGTAGTCCTCCACTCGGGAAGGCATCACCCCGAAAACCGGCCTAGAACTGCAAGCCTAACCTCTCAGCCGGAGCCGAGCCAGAGAAGAGGCCGTCGGGCTCCTCTAGCGCTGTTTAACCGTCGCGGGCCTTGCCTCGATCCTTATTGGCTGGCGGTGCCACCACTCCCCTTTCCTGATTGGACAGCAGCGAAATAACAACTTTGGCATCTCGGGAAAAGGGAAGTCGCTAAGCAACGGCGTCTCCGTGCGGGTTCGGATTACAAAAACTAAGAAGGAAAAGGGACAGAATCTAGTGAAGGGAAGGGGCACTGCAGCAGGCGACTCTAGGCGGAGACAGAGGCACTCAGCCCTCACGTGCACTTAGTTCTCGCCTTTCCGGTCGTCTGCACACTCCCCTCTGACCTCTGCACACTGCCCGTTCGCCTCTGCACACCGCCCTCCCCTCTATCCAAGCGAATCTTGACCCTGTTGAATATGTGACTGATGGAGGGGTGGTGACTGCTGGAGGAGACTGGGGGGAAGTAGGGCTTGAGCTGGGCAGAATAGGGACGGTAAAATCCTGTCCTCCTTTGTTCAGAATTGCTATGAGGAAAAAAACAAATTAAAATGTATTCTTTGTTTGTATTCAGGACACTTCAACTGTGGGGAAAATCAAATCAAATCTTTGTCGAAAACGTACTGTGTGCTAGAAAAAAACTGAAGTTTGGGTTTCTGCGCGTCCCTTGTGACCTCGGTGATCTAATAGACCACCACATTAAATAACTTCTCAAATAGCCTTTGCTAAGATTTGTTCAGTGTCCTAGGAAGGCAGAAAGTGTTTCTGGATTCCTAATAAATTCAGATTTGGTTGGGAGTGAAGTGTTCAGGGAAAGCCCAGACTTGCAATCCGTTTGACCTTGGGAGGAGGTCTCAGTGGTAGAAAGTGTCCAGGCGCTGGACTCAGAAAGACCTGAATTCAAAACCTAAATCTGATGCTTATTACTTATGTGGGGACAGCTAGGCGGCTCATCGGAAAGAACGCTCCAACCAGTCAGGAAGACTCTTCCTCCAGAGTTCAAATTGAGCCTCAAATACTTGCTAATTCTTGGGCAAATCACTCTGTTTGCCTCAGTTTCCTCATCTGTAGAATGAACTATAGAAGGAAAGGGGAAACCACACTAGTATCTTTGCCAAGGAAACCCTTTGAGATTTAAAATTAGGTTTGACTCAATATGAGTTATAAAAGTGAGATTTTGTGGTCCCCGTTTATAAAATATTATCTCTTAAATCAAAAATGACCATTAGCAGCTTTTATTTACAAGGTAGAGATATTGAAAGAGATTGAAAGTAGGAAGAAGATAGAGCCTTGTCTAGCCTATCAGCCTAAGTGCTGATTTGTTAAAGTGTGACTCAGCCCTGGGCAAGGGCCCCCTCAAGAACTGATCTTCATGTGGAAGTCCCTGTGGTGTCTTCAGCCAGAAATCCACCAATGCAAACCTCTTCCTTCAGTCTGAGTCATTCACCCAGAAAGCCTCTCCAGCATAGAAAGCTTCAGTCAAGGACGAGTCTAGGAAAAAGTGACTGCCTCTACGAGTCTTCCTTTAGCCCTGCTCAACCTCAAATGGGGTCATGTAGACACAGATGAACAAAAAATGTTTTCAGGACACTGCTCTCTCCTGATGTTTCTTCTACCTGTCTGACCTGGCTGCTCACTTTCTTTAAAGTCACAAGACTGCTCCCCTTTACCCTCAATACTATCTGTCTCACTTGGTGATCTCATCTACCATGAGCTACATAATCATTTCTGTGCAGATGATGCCCAGATCCATACATACAGCCCTAACCTCTCTCCTAAGTTCTAGTTCTAAATGCCTTTTGGACATCTCAAATTTCATGGTATAATTATTTTTTCCTTTCAAAACTTCCCTTCTTCCGAACACCCCTATTAATATTAAGAACACCACTAACGTCCCAGGTTCCTAGGTTCTGTACAACCTTAGGGGTGTCCTTGACCACTCACTCTGGTCAACCCCAAATATCTTATCTAGGTACAATCTGTTGCTGAATTTTATCATTTCTACCTTCACACTCTCTCCCCCTCCATTCACATAGTGACTACCCTAGTTTAAGCTCTTATCACCAGGCACCTAAACTACTGTAATAGCTCTCTGATCTGCCTTTCTTAGATCTCTCCCCTCTTTAATCCATCCTACACTCAGCTGCCATTCCCTTACTCAAAAAATAAACTCCAATGAGTGGCAATTTAATTTTCTTCAGGAACAAAAGTACCTTATCAT
>NC_058133.1:117707960-117734146 GCF_016433145.1 Gracilinanus agilis
TATATATATATATATATATATAAAAAGTCATAATGGGAGATTTTTCTCCTTCCTGGGAGGAAAAATAATTTACACATATTTGCACAGAGGTAACCTCTGAGATGAGGGCGTTTGCATGCATTTGCTCAAATGAGGTGGAGAGGGAAATACGAGGAAGAACTTTTGTTTTGACTAGTGGTGTGCATGACAGAGAAACCGAGACACCTGAGTCTGACTATTCAGAATAGTCATAATATACTATTTGCACCTGGATGTCTCAGGTGAGTCTGGCAGGGAGAAAAGCATCTGTACCTCATGTTTGCAACCTGGATAACTTTAACCCCTGCAGAGGGCCAAGCATAGTAAGGAATAGTAATAATAATAGATCTTCCCTTAAGGATGCAATATTCTAGGATTAGTAATGAAAAAAAGGAAAGCCATAAATATCTTGCCTGTTCACCATGACATTTGAATCCTTTCAATACATGATAGGTGTTACTATTATTTTTCACAATAAAGGGGTCCAAATGAAATAATTCAGTATGGTGTAGCCAGAGTATGTAGGGACCCCTTATCAATGAAGTAAAAAGAAATCAATCCCTAAGCCTTTTCCCCCCTTCGTTTTTAAATGTTATTTTTATTGTCATGCAAAACACACTTCTATATTGGTCATGTTGTAAGAGCAAAGTTGTACCTAACCAAAACCCCAAAATAAAATCATAAATCCACTGATGTGAAAGACGACTCCAACAGTTCTTTCTCCGGGCCTAAGCCTTTTTAAAAATTCTATTTCAACCGAGGTTCCCAGCAAGTCTAAAAGGGGCCATGTAGCTGCTGTTGAAGGACTTACCCATCCTCACCCTAGCACTCACCTTCAGAAAGTCAGCTGGTCCTCCTTCTTGCATGGCAATATTACAGAAGACAAGGATACGCAGGACCAGCTTTGAGTTTTGAATACCACCTGTATGGGAAGAAGCCAGAGGGTGTCTTTTGAAAAAAGAAAAAGAAAAAAAAGTCACTTCCCTACTGATTTGTCTACAGCAATTCAAGACACAAGCTTGGACCTCTCCTAGAAAAAAACTCAGAATTTACCAAATGACAGCAGCAAAAAGCAAATCCTGTCCCTGGTAGGGGTAAGAGCTGGGACTGAGGGAGAGCCTTGGCTAGGGTTGCAAAACACGCTGACAGACAAGGGAGCATCATGACCTGGGCAAGGACATTGTTGGGTCAGGAACAATGCTTTCTCAGCTCTTCCCATGAGCCTGTGAGACAGAGACAAAAGGCACCTGATCCCTCCCAGCTCTCACTCTCCCCTCCCTCTACCACCACCCAAAAGTAGGTTGTCTGTGTATGATGTTGGCAGCAGGTACCCAATTTAGCAGCAAATTTACAGTCCTCCTGCTGTGGTGAAACAACTATCCTTAGCCAATATTATAATGATAAGAACAACAATAAATGAAGTCTATATAGATGTTCATATATATTTTTATACTTTATATTATTTATATTATGTTGTATTAATTAGATTATGTTATATTAATTATATTATATTGCTTTGCATAACATATTATAATATTTATTATATTACTTATATTATGTTATGTTATATTAATTACATTAATTATATTATATTATATTATATTATATTACATTACATTACATTACATTATAATGCTTTATAATCACTATCTCATTTTCTCATCACCCCAGTCCTGGGAGATAGAAGCTATTATGCACTTAGGTCTTCCTTGATTCCACCCTATAGGTAATGCTTAACAGCCCCTACCTAGTTGGCAAGATTATTCTTTTATTAAATTTTAAAAGGAGCTTTCTGATGAGCAAAGTTCCTGCCTCACTTGTGTTATCTCTGTTTCCTCTCAGCCCTGTCCCAGCTCTCGCTCATTTTCTGTCCCTTCATCCTTCTGATCCAAGCTCAGAAATCTCATTTTCAAAGAAATCTTCCCTGTTTCCCTATTATGTGACTCCATCACTTCTCTGCTCCACCTCCCTTGTGGCGTTTCCTGTGCCTTCTTTGTAGTACGGATTCGTTTGTCTTATTTGTATACTGATTTATTTCAAAGGTAGATAGACAAGAAGGGCCAAGGATGGAAGGGTTTGGAGGGATCAGATTTGCATCAGGAAAGCTTTCTAAGTCTTTTCTGGCTCTGTGCGCTGAAGTGTGAATTAGACGTCCACCTTCCTTGTATCTCAGCCCCTAGCACTAGGGTCAGCCAATGGTGACTTCTTTGAAAATGACACAGACCTTGTATCTATTGGCCCACTGACCTCTCTCGATATACATTCCCTAGAAGAGCCCCCACCTCCTTTCCTCTCTGATTTTGAAGATTAACTGCTCAGGACAAATCACATCAGAGAACTCTCTGGTTTTACTTCCATCCTTACCTACCTGGGTCTTTCCACTTGTTTTCTGGGATTGTGATTGCTCCTGAGAAAAGAGAATCCTTGCAGTGCTTGAAGATCACTCAGAATTCTAATAGAGCAGCACTAAATTTGCTACCAAAATTATATAATCACAGTGTGCTGGTATGGTGCCAAGGTCGCTTTGAATCCTAGCTCGACTAATCTGTCATGAGGTTAATAATAATAGCTACCATTTATACAGTGCTTACTATGTATCAGGCACTGTGCTAAGTCCTTGAAACAAGCCTAGGAGGTTATTGCTATTATTTTCCCTAATTTACAGTTGAGGAAACTGAGGTAGGCAGAGGTTAAGTGACTTGCCCAGAATTACAGAGTAAATAAATGTCAAGGACTAGATTGGAACTCATAATCTCTTTTTTTTTTAACCCTTATTTTCCACTTTAAAATCAATAGTGAGTATTGAGTCCAAGGCAGAATTGTTGTAAGGGCTAGGCAATGAGGGTTAAGTGGCTCACTCAGGGTCACAGAGTAAGGTAAGTGTTGAGGACTAGATTGGAACTCATAACCACCACCACCCCCTTTTTTTAACCCTTATTTTCCACTTTAAAATCAATAGTAGGTATTGGGTCCAAGGCAGAAGAGTTGTAAGGGCTAGGCAATGAGGGTTAAGTGGCTCACTCAGGGTCACAGAGTAAGATAAGTGTTGAGGACTAGATTGGAACTCATAATCTCCTTTTTTTTTTTTTACCCTTATTTTCCATTTTAAAATCAATAGTAGGTTTTGGGTCCAAGGCAGAAGAGTTGTAAGGGTTAGGCAATGAGGGCTAGTGTCTCGCTCAGGGTCAAACAGCTAGGAAGGCTCTGAGGCCAGATTTGAACCCAGGGCACCCATTTCCAGACCTAACTCAATCCACTGAGCCACATAGCTGCTGCCTGAATTCATATCTTCTTGGTGCTAAGCCTAGTGCTCTATCCACTGAGCCACCTAGCTCCCAATTCAATTCCATCAGCCATTATCAATCACCCACTAAATATAAGTTAATATAAAATGCATACACACACATAATGTCTAGTTATTCTAGGGATAAAGAAAAGGGAAACAACTGAGAAAATCAGTTGAAACAAATGGTTGATGTTTTCCCTTGAGAAGACAAAATAGTTGTCTTCAAATATGTGGAGGGCTGTATGGTGGCATGGGGATTAGATTCATTCTGTTTGTCCTTAGAGGATAGAGCTTGGAGCAGTGGGTAGAGGTTGCAAAGAGCCCCAGGCAAAGACATAATCATTAAGGGTATAAAAATGCTGGCAAAGGCCTTTGCCAGTATTTCATGGATTTACAGATAGATCCGGAATGTGCCACCCCATTTCCAAGGAGACTAGATCTCTATAGCCATAGGAGGGTGACTTGAAGGGCACCAGTGTAGCAGAAGGGGCAGGCAAGGTCGAGGATGGCACTCCCCCACCTCCTATTATTCAGGAGAATATTGGGCTCGAAATTCTATCGAGCTATCAACATAAAGAATGCCCTTAGTTTAAGGTTATGACTCTCTTTTATTAGAGGAAGGGGAAGAAGAAGAATAAAAGAGAATTTTCCTGGTTACTTGGGGAGCTAGTAAGAAAGTAATCCTGCCCTAAATCTGGAAGAAAAGTTATCTGAACATCTGAGGCTTTGCCTCCCTTTCCCTGTTGCTGCTCAGTCTTATCTGGCTCATCCTAACGCCATTCAGGGTTTTCTTGGAAAAGATACTAGAGTGGTTTGCCATTTCCTTCTCCAGCTTGTTTTACAGATGAGGAAACTGAGGCAAACAAGGTCTTGCTCAGGGTCATGCAGCTACAAAAAAAGGTCTGAAGCTGGATTTGATCTCAGTTCTTCCTAAATCCCAGCATTCTATCCACTATGCCATCTAGCTTTCCTTCTGTATACTTATTCCACAAAGAACAATTGTGGAGAGTAGGCAAATGTTTTTCAAAGCAAGAACAACAGCAATGGGGCAATCATACAGACTCATAATATTTGTTAATATTATTTTAAAATCATATAGAATAACCAAGAAAATGGGGCTCGGCAACCAAGATCAAGATGACATTTAGGGAAATTTAGAATTAATTGAATGGCTAGATCCAGAGAACAGCCATTAAATTGTTCAATGTTAACCTGGAATGAGAACATTAGTGGGGTGCCCGAAGAATCTATGGTTGGTCTGTTGTGGTTTAACATTTTTAAGTGACGACTCGTACCTACTGAGAGCACCTACCAGGGGCTCCAGCTGCTGAGAGGAGTCACCCTGAGCATCCCTACCATGCAGATGGGAGCAGCTTGCTTCGATTGGCTCTTTAGCCATGACACGTTGTGTCTTAAAATCTACTGGTCTGAGGCAATGATTCTCTTTCCCTTGAAGTCCACAGAGGGTGAAGATCTCCCATAGCATGCTTGATAGGAACTGAATTGATGAAGGGAAAAGGCTACCTTCCTCTCTTCTCCCTTTTTACCCCACAGATCTAAGAAATGGGTTTCAAGCTGGGATTTTATCTTTTCTTTTTCACTTCTAGGTGAAGGAAATAGAATCCACACCAAGCCCAAGAGTTCCAGGCATGACAAAGCTTGGCACCAGGATTCCAGGAAGGATGCTACAGTCTCGAAATCCAGTAGGGGAGTCTTAAGAAGTCAAGGGCCAGGGGCAGCGAGGTGGCTCAGTGGATAGAAAGTTAGATCTGGAAATGGGAGGTCCTGGGTTCAAATCTAGCCTCAGACATTTCCTAGCTGTGTAAACCTGGGCAAATCACTTAACCCTAATTGCCTAGCTCTTATCACTCTCCTGCCTTGAAACTGATAAGATTTGAAGAAGGAAGATAAGAGTGTTAAAAGGAAAAATGAAGCCAGGTGTGCTTGGGACTCAAGCCCAAAGTGGGCTTAGGACTTGGAATTTGTGACTATGGAGTATAGGAACTGAACTAAATTGTGAACCTAATTCTCCTCTTCTTACAGTAAGAGGTGACTCCAGTGGACTTGGAGGGATATTTGTATGCTTATTCTTTCTATTTCTTTAAAGTAAATGTTTCTTAAAAAAAAAAAACTCATCAACTATGAAGTGATTCAATAGAACTGGGGATTAGAGGACCCACTTACCATTGAAGAACACCATGGATGGGAGCTGGGACCAACAGCAGAGAGCCGAGGCACCCACAGGCCCCCTTATAGAGACCAGAGAGCCTGGGGAAGGATGAAACGTAATATACTTGGCCTCCTGGCAGCGAGGATCAGGGATCACTATTTCACTTGGATTAAGGTATGATTATCATATTTGTAGATATCAGAGATGTAGGAGGAACAGATAACATAATGAATGCCAGAATCGTAATCCAAAAAGTTCAGCCAGAATGTCAGACTGAATCTAAGCACCTGAAATTTAGTATATATAAATGTCAAATCTTATACTTGGTTCAAAAAATAGCTTCACAAATACAAGACATGGTTAGGAAACAGTTTATTTAAAAACAGATCTAGGACTTTATTTTCATTTTTTAAAAATTCTATTGTTAATGAGTACTAAATAAAATGAAAAAAAGAAAACTCAACTCAACTTCCTTCTTAGAATCAATACTGTGTGTTGGTTCCAAGGCAGAAGAGTGGTAAAGGCTAGGCAATGGGGGATAAGTAATTTACCCAAGGTCACACAGCTTAGGAAGTGTCTGAATCCACATTTGAACCCAGAATCTTTTCTTTCCAGGCCTGGCTCTCAAACCACTGAGTCACCCAGCTGCCCTAAAATGAAAATTTTTATAGGTAGGAAAAAAGATTTTAAATGAAAAAATGAATCCCTATTACATATTGCTTGCTGTTCTTCTTAAGAAATGTTCAATTTAACATAATTTTCAAAACTATCCTGCTTGTCTGTTTCCTTTTGCACTTCCTTCTGTTTTCTACTATGCATTAATTTAAAAAAAATTTTTTGTGTTCTTTGTTTCTTTCTGTTTTTAGCAATCTTATTGCTATCTCCAGCTCTTTAACTACCTCTCAACCCTAAAGATAGCTTCCCAACTCTTCATTCCCAAATGAAAACAACAACAAAACCTTTGTAACAAAAATGTGGGATCAAGGAAAACAAATTTCCACATTGGTAGTATTAAAAACTTATGTCTCGTTCTGTACCTTAAGCCCACTTTCTCTCTGTAGATGTTGGAGTTTTATAGCAGTGGGGAAAGTTAATGTCCTCTGAGATTGAATTCAGCAAGACATAAAGCCTAGAACTAGGAAGGTGACAAAATCAGGGTTAAAAGACAAGGATTTTGTCCTGCACATTGAAGCTCTCTTCCTATATATAAAGGGTAAACATTCTAATTGATAGCACATTTGAGCTCCTATTTAATGTACTGCAGACTATATCTTTGAACTCAGGCTTTTCAAAATTGAGAGATATATAGAGTAAGGAGAGACCCACAAATTTGAACTCATTCCTTGGGTATAAACCTACAAAAATGAGTAAATGACTAACAACCATCTGTCAGATAAAATATGGATGCAGAATGCCATTTTCAGATTAATATGCTTTATTAACATTTTTTCCATCACTTTCTTAAGCCTAGAATACCCAACAAAACAATAAATCAAATCCTGATTTGTAGCTTTCTTTTGTATTTCTGAGGTGTAAATGCTCACACTGAAAATTTAACAGGTAGCTGGCTCCAGCAAACATCTGCCTACATATGTGTGAAGTCCTCCAGGGAACCATGTGGCTCTAGAAGATGCTCTAGATAACACTAAGCAACTGAGCCAAGCCTCCTGGAGAGAAAAGAAAGAAGAATTCCTAGATAATGCTGAATTTTTGGACTAAATATTAGAGTTCTGGCACCAAAGGTGAGAGGCAGTGAATCAAAGGTCCCCAACATGGAGTAACAAACCTAAACTTTGCCTTTTATTAGTACTATAGACTATACAGGAATTGCACAAATCTGGGGAGAAGTTGATTGACTTTAACAAGCCTAGTTCTTTTTCCTTGTTGGGATATGGAACCCACCTTCTCAGGATGGTACTAACCTTCCTGGGGTCTAATCCTCATTTTTATCGTCCAATCAATCAATTGGCAAACATTTTAAAAACTTCAAACTAAGCACTGGGTAGACAAAGACAAATGCAAATCAATGCCTTGTACAAAGAGACCATGAGAGACTTTGCTGATTTCTTTACTAAACTTTATTTTTATCTCTATAAAATTCCTAAAAGGTAACGTTCCAGAGGGGGTAGCCAGGTGGCTCAGTGGATTGAGAGTCAGACCCGGAGACCAGAAGATATGAGTTCAGGCAGCAGCTATGTGACTCAGTAGATAGAGTTAGGTCTGGAAATGGGGGACCTGGTTTCAAATCTGTTTTCAAATCTAGCCTCAGCTACGTGACCCTGGACAAGACACTTACCCCAATTGCCTAGTCCTTAACCGCTCTTCTGGCATAACACCAATACTCAGTATTGATTCTAAGATGGAAAGTTAGGATTAAAAAAAAAAAAGAAGAAGAGCGTAAGACTTATTGGACTGAAATCCATCAATTGATAACCATTTATTTTAAGAACACCTACTGTGTACATTATGACCAAAATGAAACAGTCTCTGTCCTCAAGGAACTAATGTTCAACTGGGGAAAAAAAGAACATACATTTGTAAGTAAATGCAACATATATACAAAGGAAATACAAGGTGATTTCTGTGGAGAATGGGTGAAAACACTAGTAACTCAGTAGATCAGGAAGGATCCATATAGGAGGCACAACTCAGAGATGAGCTTTGAAATATTTTTTATTGATGGTAAAAACAATAGTAATAATAGCAAAAGCTCTGACTTATATGATACTTTTCAGTTTACAAAGTGTTTTTCTCCCAATAACCCTGTTGGGTAGGGAGTAAAAGTATTATTTTCAATTTATAGATGAAGAAATAGGCTAAAAGAGTTAGCATGGGAAGGAGGGCTACATTTGGAGTTTTTTTTAAATCCTGATTCCATCCTACAGATTTTGTACCGAGACTCATCTTCAGGCTTCATCCGTGGTGGTCTTCCTCTTAAAAGAGAGGTGACTGCTTAGTAATTGTCTCAGCTCTGGGGCTCTACCCTTGACTGGTTAGAACCCCATTTGCTTATCTTTAAAGTAGAGAGAGGATTTAATATTCATACTTAGCAAAATATTTTAAAACTGTAAAGGAGCTGTGTGAGATGTAACTTGGAGTAATTATAGTTAAAATTGGATGGGTTGCTTACCAAAATGAAAAAAATTTTAGCACTTCTCACAGTAGCAAAGTAAAAGAAAACATTTTATATTATTCTATAAAAAATCTAACAGGTAATCTGGATTTTTGTAAATAAAATTTTGTGTGCTCTCCCCCCAAAAAAAATCCTGATTCCAATACTCAATACTCAATAGCAAGTCATTTAGCCTCTCAGCCTCAGTCTCATCTTCTGCAAAATAGGTTACTGATACTTGCAGGACCTTCCTCATATGGTACTGCAAAGAAGAAGAGAGACAACCTCTCATGCCAATCTACAGTGTAAGACTCTGAAGGACAAGGGCCTTCTTTTGTATGTATTCTTTTCTGTATTTCCAGGGAACTTGCAAATAGCAAGCATTTTTATTTGTTGATTGATTGATTAATTGATAGACCACTTCCATCAATGATCCCAAAGCCACTCAGTAGTAAGGAATTAAATGGGAATGGGAGATATGGCAGTCTGAATTTTGCTATATGTAGCTTCATTTTCCTCTTCTTTTGTTTTAAAGACCCATTACGTGTCTCACCCTGCATGTGCCTGAAGTCTCTACCAGGATGTCAGAACTCTACAAATAAAATTCTATTGCAAAATAAGCAAGAACTGAAGCACAATTATTTCACACGGACAGATTAACAATAGAAGCACGTTGACACATTTACAGCAAATTCTATTTCACAAACCTTCTAGGTTCATATTCATATTTGTTGCTTTGAATGGTGTACCTGCCAATGTGATGAACTCAAATGCAACAAGCATTTATTAATCACCTACTGAGTAGACATTAATGCAAAAAGTATACAAGTAAATCCAAATCATTCCAAAGATAGAGGAATCTCAACTGGGAAAATCTGGAAAGTCCTCACAAAAAAATACTGGACCTGAGTTGAGCTTTGAAAGAAATAAGGGATTCCAAGAAGCTAAGATGAGGAAGAAGGGCATTCTAGGCATGGTTGACAGCCTGAACAAAGATGCAGTTATGGAGGGAGTATGGTTTGCTCTAGTGATCTCAGATTATTTTCCCTATCAAGTCAAAACTGATGTCCAGAATAGTACTGTGGAAAATGGCAAGCTCGCCAGTGAGAGCAGGAGATCTGTTCTGGCCAGTGTGTGCAAGAACTCTGGTGTGAATCTTTTGTGGCTTGTAGTTCTCCATAAGTTTTAATGAAGTCCATCAATTTATTGTGAGCCTGTATACTTGCAAGGGAACTGAAGGCCTTTTTGCCTTTTCTATAGAGAAGGAGGTGAGCTACCTGATGTCCCTTTCTGATGTCCCCAGGAGAAACCGACAGTGGAGGGAAAATAAGGCAAATTCTGATGTTTCTAGACTAGAGACATAAGCCAAAAAAGTGGGTTTGTAAGAAGCCCCAGTGTTGATCTAGGAGCATATAAACTCAGAGCCTCATTTCTGGGAGCTAAATTACATTTGGAAATATAATGGGTTTTGTTTTTCTGGCTTTCTCGCTGGTGAAGGGAAATGGAAAGGGAGGAAGAGAATTTAGAACTAAAATAAAATAAAATTGATTTTTTCAAAAAATGTATTAATAAGCAAGAAAGTATTCAGAAAATGAGGATAAAGGAAGGACTCAGATCACAGTACATGAGGATCAGTTGAAAGAATGAGGGATGTTTTATCCCCTTAAGAGAAGACTTAAGTGGGGCATGAGAGCTCTCTTCAAGTGTGTGAGAGCTGTCATTTGCAGAGGGATTAGATTTGTTCTGCTTGTCCTTAGAGGATAGAGTCAGGCCAATGTTATAGAACTAGGGCAGATCAAAGATGTAATCATTAGTGGTATAAGAAAATGCTGTGTTATATCTTAAAACTAAGACATATGCAAATTTTACATAGATAGATTGATTTTGGAGCCAAAGAAAGAGAAAATGAGTGTGTGTGAAAGAAACAGAGACAAAGACGAGACAGAAACAGAGACAGATGGAGAGAGAGAGAGAGAGAGAGAGAGAGAGAGAGAGAGAGAGAGAGAGAGAGAGAGAGNAGAGAGAGAGAGAGAGAGAGAGAGAGAGAGAGAGAGAGAGAGAGAGATATCTGGAATGCCAAATATCATCTCTAGGGAGAGAGTATCACCTTTATAGGTAGTAGGAGGAAGTCTTTAGAAGTATCATACGTGGGGAAGTGGCAGGACAGACAGAATTCTGAGACTAGACACTCACTATCACTACCCTTCAATTTTCCAGAGAGGTATTAAGCTTGAAATTTTATCTATTAGGGTAGCTAGGTAGGTGGCTCAGTAGATTGAGAGCCAGGCCTGGAGACAGGAGGTCCTGGGTTCAAATGTGCCCCCAGATATCTCCTGTGTGACCTGGGGAAAGTCACTTAACCCTCCCATTGCCTACTCCTTACCACTCTTGCCTTGGAATCAATATACGTATTGATTCTAAGATGGAAGGTAAGGGCTTAGAAAATTATATCTTCCATACCAATCAAACTACCAGAAAACTATTTTATAGAACTATAAAAAATAATTTAAAAATTCACCTGAAAGAACAAAAGCTCAAGAATATCAATGGAATTAATGGGAAAAAATGTGAAGGATGGTTATCTATGTGATATTGGAAATTTTGGGGTCCTTGAACTAATTTTGAGGTCTCTGATTTAAACTTCCTGTGGACATTTAGGTCTCTTTCAAACTACATTTCCCATGATTCCTCTTGTGTAATCAGGTGGGCAGGAAGTGTAATTACATAAACAGGAGTATAAAGACTGAGGACAGGATTGTAGTCAAAACAATATGGCACTGGGGGCAGCTGAGTGGCTCAGTGGATTGAAAGCCAGGCCAGAGATGGGAGGTCCTGGGTTCAAATTTGGCCTCGGACACTTCCTAGCTGTGTGACCCTCGGCAAGTCACTTAACCACCATTGCCTAGCCCTTAACACTCTTCTGCCTTAGAACCAGTATACAGTATTGATTCTAAGGTGGAAGGTAAGGGTTAAAAAAAAAAAAACAATATGGCACTGGCTAAGAAATAGAAGGGTGGATCAATGGAATAGAGTAGGTACATACTGTGTAGGGGTAAATGACATCAACAAACTAGTGTTTGATAAACCCAAAGATCCCAGATTTGGGGATAAGAACTCACTATTTGACAAAAACTGCTGGGAAATTGGAAAACAGTATGGCAGAAACTAGGTAAAGACCATTATCTCACACCCTATGCCAAAGCATGGCCAAAATGGGCATATGATTTAGATATAAAAGGGTGATATCAAAAGTAAATTATGGACACATAGAATAGTTTACCTATCAGATTTATGGAGAAGGGAAAAATATATGACCAAACAAGAGATAGAGAACATTACAAGATGTAAAATAGATAATTTTGACTATATTAAATGTAAAAGGGTTTGTATAAACAAAACCAATATAACCAAGATTAGGAAGGAAACAACAAAGTGGGAATAAAATTTTATAAAAAATTTCTCTTATTAAAGGTCTCATTTCTCAAAAGCTAATTAAGTCAAATTTATAAGAATCTAAGTCATTACCTAAATGAAAAATGGTCAGAGATATGAATAAGCAGTTTTCCAACAAAGAAATAAAAGCCATCAATGATCACATTTTAAAAGTTCTAAATCCTTCTTGATTGGAGAAATGAAAATTAAAACAACTCTGAGGTACTATCTCATACCTATCAGATTGACCAATTTGACAGTAAAGGAAAGTGATAATATTGGAAGGGATGTGGCAAAATTGGGACATTTATGCCTTGTTGGTGAAGTTGTGAAATGAGCCAAACATTCAGGAGGGCAATTTGGAACTATGCCCAAAAGTCTTTAAAAGAACGCATACCCTTTAATCCCAAAAAAATAATAAAAAAGGGGAAAGGGACCTACTTTATGTACAAAAATATTTATAGCTGCTTTTTTTGTGGTGTCAAAGAATTGGAAATTGAATGGATATCCATCAATTGGGGAATGAATGAAAAAATTGTGGTATATAATGGTGATGGAATACTATTGTGCTATAAGGAATGATGAACAGGATGATTTCAAAAAGAGTTGAAAAGACTTATGTGAACTAATGCAGAGTGAAATAAGCAGAACCAGGAGAACACTATACACAGTAACAGCAATATTGTGATCAACTGTGACAGACTTAGCTACTTTCAGCAATACAATGATCCAGGACAATTCTGAGGGATTTATGACAAAGAATGCTATCCACCTCCAAGAGAAAAAACCGTAGGAGTCAGAATACAGATCAAAGCATACATTTTTTCACTTTAGTTTATTTGGATTTTTATTTGGGGGTTTTGGTTTTATATGATTTTTCTCTTATGAAAATGAACAATATGGAAATGTATTTTGCGTGATAATACAAGTATAACCCAGATCAAATTGCTTGTGAGCTCCTGGAGAGGGGGAGAGAAGGGAGTGAAGGAGACAATTTGGATCATATAACTTCAGAAAACTTATGTAGAAATTTTTTCTTACATGTAATTGGTAAAATAAAATATCTTTATAATGTAAAAAATTATATCAATTACACATAAGATATTTGCTGTCAAAAAGTTTGATAAACTTTGGGAAGTATTTCATGACTTGCAGCCTTAAAAGACAGTTCTTTTTTTTTTTCCCAGGGAATATCCTGGAGTCATAAAAGGATTATGCAATTTTCCAGCCTACCATCAGCTGGGCCACTTTTAAATTCAATCAGCCTTACAAAGAGCCTGAGTAAATACTTACCTAATGTGATTTGAGAGATACCATCCAGTCTCTATCATCCTGTCCTTCAAAAGAAATCCATTTATCATTCCTTTGTCCCTAACACTCTTCCATGTTCAAGTGTCCAATTAATTGAAAATACCCCCAAGGAGGGATAAACTTTAAGTTAAAAGTTTCTTAAAATAATTTGGCAACAAAATCCTAGGATTTGAAATATATTACTAGAATCCACAAATGCTAGTCTAAGTACTTGAAGATCATGAAATATTCCCCAGGATGAAAAAAAAGTTACCATAATAAAGGAGAAAAATAATTTGAGTTATGAGAGTGAGAAGGCAGCACCATTAGCCTGTAGCCCTAATGAGGACATGAGGGTACAGACAACAGAAAAAAAAGCAAGAAAAAGTAGAATTCTGGCCTGGTGTTATAGCTAGCCTAATATAATAATGCTTAGAGCTGTTTGTCTTTGTAGGAGGGAAAGAGAGATTGTCTAGTGTTTCCTATGTTGTTTGTGTCATGGTATCCCTAGAATGCCAGGCTGTTCTCTTTCTCTTCAATTCTGGCACCAATTTATTGTCTCTCAAAATATTTATACTAACTATATATACTAAAACAAAGGACCAACTTTCTCCCTGAATATCATAATATAGACAACAAGCTTTGTTCACCTCAGGATCCAGGTAACAGTAGCCTCCTTCCATCATGGAGGCATGGGCATCCAGTGCAAATTAAGACTCACAGAATTGAGGGGCAGCTAGGTGGCTCAGTGGATACAGAGCCAAGTCTGGAGATGGGAGGTCCTGGGATCAAATGTGACCTCAGATACTTTCTAGCTTTATGTCCTTGGGCAAGTCACTCAACCCTCATTGATTAGCCTTTACTGCTCTTCTGCCTTGGAATTGATGCTTAGCATTGATTTTTTTTAAAATTTAAAAACAAAACAAAAAACTCACATAGTTGGTGCTTTTCTATTTGTTCTTGTGACACTAGAAGGGACCTCTGGATGTTTCTCTTCCTAGCTAGTTTATCACTCCTGGATCAAGTGATGTGGACTGAAAATCAGGTCCTGGCAAAAACAAAACAACAATAACAAAAAAAAGCCTTCCGTCTCCATTCCCCTTTGACTCTCCTCTCTCAGCTAGAGTACTTGAGCCTGTGTGTCTGCTAGTTGAGGGCATTCCCTTGGTCTACAAGGCCTTGACCTTGTCCACATCACTTCCTCTCATGCTATTGTCTCATCACTTCTTTCTCTTTAGCTCAGCAGCAGGATTTGGCCACTTTCACTTTTTCCCTTGCCTCTATAGTTTTGGAGATGTTACCCAAGATGTAGTCTCCAACCTCAAAAAACATACAGTTTGGCTTTTTATATGCCTTTAAATTCTGTCTCTATTTAGTTGGAAATAAGTTGGGACACACAAAAGCAATAGAAAACTTAAGTTCCTGAGAAATTTACAATTTAGTTAGATGGGTAAGATCAACTCCAAAATGGAAAAATTCCAGAGTAAAAGACTCTAAAATGTTAATACTCCAAAAGAGATGTGACCCCCATCTGGCAGTGGTGATCATTATCCATTTGTGCCCATTCTGTATGGCTCCCTTCCATGTTTTTTCTTAAACCCACTAGTAAGGGGGTGCTTTGAAGAGAGAGAGAGAGAGAGAGAGAGAGAGAGAGACAAAGAGAGAGAGAGAGACAGAGAGAGAGAGACAGAGAGACAGAGAGAGAGAGAGACAGAGAGAGAGAGAGAGAGACAGAGAGACAGAGACAGAGAGAGAGAGAGAGACAGAGAGAGAGACAGAGACAGAGACAGAGACAGAGACACAGAGAGAGAGAGAGAGAGAGAGAGAGAGAGAGCGCTGGACTTGACACTGGCCCTGGCTCTGTGACTATTGGCAAATCTCTTAACTTCCCTGAGAGTTTTTTCATCTGTAAAATGGGGATTATATACCTTTAATACCTACCTTATAAGGTGATTATGAGAGCCAAAAGAGATATTGACACACCAAGTATTTTGCAAGCTCCATTGTCTTCTGACTCCCATGGCGGCATTCTTTTACTACAAAACCCTCCATGTATAGTCAACCATGGGGGAAAAGGCCTGGCCCAGGGAGGGTAGAGGAGTTTCTGCTATCATCTGGTAAAAGAGGGACTAGATTTGATCCATTTGGGTCAAAAGAACAAAGCCAGGAATACTGAGCGGAAGTTGAAAGGAGGCAAATTTAAGCTTGATGTCAGGAAAGACTTCCTAATAATTAAAGCTATCCCAAAGTGCATTTGGGAGTTTGTGTATTATTCCTTATTGAAAGCCTTGAAACAGTCTGGATGGCCACTTATTAGGTATGTTGTTATGGAGGCCTTTTTCTGGCTATGGGTTATACTGGATGGTTCCTGAGATCTTTTCCAACTCTAAGATTCTGGGACACTGGTTTTGTTTTGGGGTTTTTGCCTAGTTCCCCCAAATATTCTTTTTATTCCTACCCAGGAAAGTCCCATCCTATTTATTTATCTTTACATCTAGTCCAGTTTTTATTCTAGATTCCAACATCTGATTCATGTCCACCTCTGTGACTCTGTACCAACCACAGGTTAGAAGTGATATCTCCATCCTTTGAAGTCCTGTAGTTCTTTGTCCCCTTCCCATTGCCCATCGACCTCCCACCTTATTTTATAGCTATCCGTGTCTCTGTTTTACTTCCCCTATGAGACCATAAGCAAAGGCAAAGAAAGCTCCAGGAGGGAAAAAAGCATGTCTTAATTATTACTAAATGGCTCATGGAGTCTCAGAAACTATGGATGAATAAGTGATGCCACCAAGTGAATAAATAATGCACTGCTAGATCCACCCAGAATTCTCTCTCCTCTACTCCTCTATGACAATCCCTCCCAGTCAGTCCACAAGGGAAAGGAATAGGGAAGGAATAAGCATTTGTGTACTGCCTGTTATGTACCAGACTCTGTGCTAGGCACCTTAAAGATGTCTCATTTTTTCCTCACAATTCTGTGAGATAGATGCGATTTGAAATAGGTTCTTAATTAACAAGATCACTTAATTAGCTCTTAATGACCTATTTCAGATTGTTACCCTCATTTAATAGTAGAGGAAACTGTATGCAAACAGAAGTTAAGCATTTTTGGTCTCAGCACTCTATCTATTGGACCACTTACATGACCCAATATTTATTAAAACAAACAATTTTTCAGTCCTTAGTATGGACCAGGCACTGATTGTACCATGAGATGAGGAATGCAAAGAAAGGCAAAAACATGGTCCCTTCCTTTAAGACATTCACTTCCTAATAAGGAAGACAACATGCCAGCAACTATGGTCGTAGAAGAAATATAGAGTAAATGGAAAGCAATCTCAGGTGTAAGGCACTTAGAAAGTAGGAGAGGGCTTAGAATAGACTGGGAAAGATTTCCAGCAGAAAGTAGTTTGGGAGTTGAGTCTTGAAGGAGCCCAGGGAAGCCAGAAGATAGAGATGAAGAGGGAGAGCACTCCAGACATAGGATAAAGCCAGCACAAAAGCTTTCAATTGGGAGATGGAATGTCAGATAAGAGGAGCAACAAGAATGTGACTGGATTGGTGGAAGTAGTGGAAGGAGACTGGAAAATAGGAAGGGACCATATTGTGAAGGACTTCAAATGCCAGCGAATTTTATATTTGATCCTGGAGGTAATATGGAGTCAACTGGAATTTATTGAATAAGGAAATTACATGGTTAGACCTGTGAGTCAAGGAAATGACTGGCAGCTGAGCAAAGAATGGACTGGCGTGGAGAGAGACTCAAGATAGGGAGACCAACCTGAAGGTTATTGCAATAGTCCAGGCAAGAAGAAATTATAGGCTACACCACGGGGATGGCTTTGTGACTGTGTAAATTAAGGAAGAGATGGACAAAAGAGACGGATGTTGTGAAAGTGATGGGACGAGACTGGATGGCAGATTGCTTAAGTGGAACAAGTGCTAGTGAGGAGAGGATGATACATTTCCAGACTTATTAATAATTACTCACATTTATAGAGTGTTTTAAAGCTTATAAAACACTTTCCCCACAACAATCTTAAGTTGGCAATATAAGTATGAAAATGTTCATTTATGATTGAAGAAATCAAGGATCAGAGAAAGAAGGTGACTTGCCTATGATCACACAACTGGTAAGAATGAAAGGATGTGAACCACAGGCTCCTATCTCCAAGTCCAGTGCTTCCTCAGTTAGACAATGCTAACTCTTTAACACTTAACACCCCTCCATAATGCCTTCTATGAATCACCCTACTCAGTCCTAATCCATTCATTACATTGCGTCTCCTTAGTATTTATGCTGCTTATTTCCTTTATTAGATTCAGGTTTATTAGAATCTTTATTAGAATCAGGTTGTAGATAAGCTCAAGGTCATGGGGGGGGGAACAAGTGTGGTATATATATATATATTTACTTACTTATTTATTCGTTTATTTATTTATTTATTTGTTTGTTTGTTTAGCATATTTCCAGTAATGATCCAAGCACAGGAAATTGCATAAGGCACATATGACTCAAGAAATGTAGGATTAGAAAATGAGGTGAGCCGGCTGTATAGAGAGAACAAGGGATAACAAAAGATAGCTGATTTAAGTACTACACGGTGCCCACAAAATGTCAAGGACATGGGGGAAACTATCTCACTCTTGGAATTAGTTCTCTGTAAAAGACCTATGGAGAAACAAGAAAAAGAATCACACTGGATGAGAAGACATGAATAGGTAATGATCTGTGCTGATAGAAGGAATGCCCATACCATTGAAATTAGAGATCTCCTTTAGTACTGGCATCAAAGACTATCAAAAAATAATAGTTTAAATATATATTTTTTACATATATGTGTATATGAGAGAGAAATTTGCAGTAGAGGAAACTATAGGCAGAGGCGAGGTATATAAAAATATATGTATATATAACTTTTGTATTAAGCACTAATATAATCTCATTTAATCCTGGCAACAACCCTTAGATAACCACAACTTGTGTTTATCCACATTTTTGAGAGGAAAATGGGGGTCAGTGAGATTAGGTTACTCATTTTACAAAGCTAATATGTGTTGGAACCAGGGCTAGAACAGACTCTACTTCCAGTGTTATTTTCTACAATACCACAGGGCACCTTTGGCCCACTTATCTGTTAGAATTTCCTTCCTTACTATGCCCAAATGGCTTTAAAAGACTGCCTACCCTTTGACCCAGCCTTACTACTGCTGGGTTTATACCCCAAAAAGATCATAGGGAAAAAGACTTGTACAAAAATATTTATAGCTGCACTCTTTGTGTTGGCAAAAAATTGGAAAATCAGGGGATGCCCTTTGATTTGGGGAATGACTGAACAAATAGTGATATCTGTTGGTGATGGAATACTATTGTGCTCAAAGGAATAATGAACTGGAGGAATTCCATGTGAACTGGAACAACCTCTAGGAATTTATGCAGAGTGAAAGGAGCTGAACCAGGAGAACATTGTACACAGAGACTGATACACTGTGGTAAAATCCAATGTAATGGACTTCTGTACTAGCAGCAATGCAATGACCCAGAATAATTCAGAGGGATTGATGGAAAAGAACGCTACCCACATTCAGAGAAAGAACTGTGGAAGTAGAAACACAGAAGAAAAACAACTGCTTGATCACATGGGTCAATAGGGATATGATTGGGGATGTAGACTCTAAGTAATCACCCTAGTGCAATGATGGGCAAACTTTTTAAAGAGAGGGCCAAAGGAAATGCTCATCTGTCAGTCTGTTTCTAAAGCAACTCTTTCAAAGTTTCATTGTATTGTATCGTACTCATTGTATTTGTCAGATTAGGAATAATGTCACACAGCCAGATAGAACACTTCAGGGGGCCCACATCTAGCCCATGGAGCCATAGTTTTCCCATCACTGCCCTAGTACAAATATTAATAATACGGAAATTGTTGTTGATCAATGACATATGTAAAATCCAATGGAATTATTTGTTGGCTACAGTGGGGAGGGCGAAAGGAGGAGGGGAGGGAAAGAACATGAATCATGTAACCATGGAAAAATATTCTAAATTAGTTAAATAAAATTTTTCAATTAAAAAAAAGAATTTCCTTCCTTGTCCCCAAATTATTCCAAAATATATACTTATTCAATCCAAACTATCCAGTATTTATTAACACCTACTAGCTAGTAGGTTTTTCTTAGGTTATCAACTTGCAGGTTTGGATTCGTTGTCAGAGCAAGAAGAGACTTCAGAAGTCATTTGTAATTCTTTGATATTGATGAAAGCTAACCTAGATCCAAAACCTTTCATGGGCCTTCTCCAAAGTGTACGACTATGCCAAATATTTGTGTCCTGTAAAGAAAGCTTTGGATGTCACGGTGGCTCAAAATCCAGTCACTTTTGGTTTTTAAAAAATAAAATAAAATTTGACGGATATTTTCAGTTTTTAGGTTGCCTAAAATTTCCCCTGTAACTCTATCTTTCTCCCTCCCATAGAGTCATCCATTATTTATTTTATTTTATTTTTTCCAGATTACATGTCGATGCAATTAAAAAAAATTTTAACAATCATTTTATGACATTTTGGGATCCAGTTCTCTGCCTCCCTAGCAACCCTACCCCTCTCCAAGATAGCAGGTAATATGATATCATTTGCATGTGTGTTACCATGCAACACATATTTCAATGTTTGTCATGCTATGAAAGAAGACAAATACTGCTTACACCAGAGAAAAAAATCATGATGGAAATAAAGTAAAGAATGGTGCATTTCAATTTGCATTCAAATTTCATCAGTTCCTTCTATGGTGGTGGATAGTCTTTTTTGTCATGAGTCCCTTGGATAAAAAAAAGCAATCAGCAAAACCAATCAATACAGCAAAAACATCTGAAAATATATACAATGGACCTTCCATGGACCTTTCAGCTCTCCAAATAAGTCAAGTAGGTGTCTTCTATGTCTTTTGGGGGGCTATGATTGGTCCTGATAATTTTACAATGATCAGCTTCTATTATTTTGGGTTGTCATTCTTTCCATTTATATAGTAATTATTGTGTGTATTATTTTCTTGGTTCTGTTTTCTTCATTCTGCATCAATTTAAATAAATCTTTCCATCTTTCTTTGTATTCTTTATATTCACAGTTTCTTATAGCACAGTAATATTCCATTGCATTCACATACTAGAATTTGTTTAGCCATTCCTAAATCGATAGGCCACTTTTTATTTTGGTTTCCATTTCTTTGCTACCACAAAAAGCTCTGCTATAAATATTTTGGTGTATATGGAAACTTTTTTTTAACAGTGGCCTCCATGGGGTATATGCCTTGCCATGGAATCTCTGGGTCACAGGATATAGACATTTTAATCACTTTATTTGCATAATTCAAATTGCTTTCTTTTTTAATGATATGTAGTTTCTATTTTCTAATTCTTGTCACTAAATAAGGGTTGTTTGTTTGGTTTTGGTATCTTTTCTTGTTGTCTCCATCCTTTCTTTGATTAGGAATATATATTATACTTATAGCTATTAAAGATATGACTGGCTTACCTTCCACTTATTTTCAATAGAATGAACCATCTCTGTTCTATTCCTGTCTTCTTATTTAGAAACAGATCATTGCAACTATGGTAAAGTAACTTTCCTCCTCAGGGGTTCCTATAACAAAGATTAGCCATTGGAAACTTCTCATCAAACACTCAGACCAGGGGCCTCCAACAAAAGGACTTTGCTTTTTCAGGAATGTGAAGGATAACAAGACCTCCTCCTGGACCAGTGATTGTAGCCCTCAGCCCAGAACAAAACACAGGAAACACATACCATACAGAAAGAGCTTCCCTTTGGTGACTAATTAAAATCTTGTCCTTAGACTTTGCTAAGAGCTTTCCTCATTAAACAAAAAAAATAAATAAAACACCTTATAAAATATGTAGAATGAGTATTATTATGCTTACTTTATGGATAGGGAAACTGAGACTCAGAAAAGTTAACTACTTGCTCATAGACCAGTGATTCCCAAACTTTTTTGACCTACTGCCCCCTTTCCAGAAAAAATACTACTTAGCCCCCTGGAAGTTAATTTTTTTTAAAATTTTAATAGCAATTAATAGGAAAGATAAATGCACCTGTGGCCATCACCACCCTCCTGGATCGCTGCAGCACCCACCAGGGGGCGGTGGCGCCCACTTTGGGAATCACTGTCATAGACACATTGCTAACAAATGGCAGAAGTAGGATTGGAATCAAGGCCTTCTAATCAAGTCTGGTATTCTTTTTATTATAGCAGAGCTAATCAGGAGAACTTCAGTGTGTTACACTGAAACTAGGCATGTACTCTAGTTCCTCAATGAAGTACATGTCCTTTGTTGGTCAAACATAGCCACTAGAAACAATCACTGCTGAGACACATAGAAGCTCAGAGTACCCACACCTGTTACTCTTTACCCATCCATTGTAACTGAGTTCATTGTTAAGGAAGCCTGAGTACTCAACTGGAACTTTTCCAGTTCTCAAATTCATTGGCTCATCGACCCCATATGCCCCATATACTTAGATTCCCCAGCTACTCTGGGGCAATTTTATTTTTTGGCACTAGATGTATTTTTTTTTCCTAAAAGGAGGGAGTAAAAAAAGTGTCCAGTATACAAGTAGGAAATAGCTATGGAACAGATCCTTTATTCCCACACAAAAAAGTGAAGGATAATCACAAGAGAATCATAGCAAGCATTATTAGAACAAAATTTGCTAACATTATTACTCGGGAGGTTAGCATTTAAGACTTTTGAGACATAAAAATTTTTTTGCAAAGCTGTTAATTGAACCCAGGCTGATCAAACTTGATCTTCCTTCTGGTGGTCTCCTTCTTTCTAATGTTCTCCACTTCTCCATATCCCTTGGCATATGCCCATTCCTGTTCCTGGTCTTTTCTGGTGGTGATTGAACTTCTCAAAGTAGATACATTGTCTATTTATGATATCGTGGATTTGTTATCTCATAGATGTGCATCTTGCCTCCAATAATGTCAATCAAACCCATTGACTCTTGTCCATATCTTCCCCAGGGGTCTACCAAAGGATGTTGTAAAAGAAAAATAAATACAGGGAAGCAATTATCTGAGCCAAACTGACATTTATTGTTAGATAAGAAAATCATAACTCCAAGGTCTAGACACACCCAGTACTAGCATCCAAAGCTCTGAGATGAAGAAATGATTGATTTATATACATTTTGCAAGAGTCAGATTACACAAACTCTCCCCAAAAGATGGGATGGTCAGCTAAATATTTCTTCTCAAGGGGAAAATCAAAGCTTTCCCTTTTAGAAGGCTTCTTTCTTCCAGAAGATTAAGTTGTTTCCTTATCTTCTTATAGGGTGGGGGTTGTGGGGAGGACAAGAATCATGCAGTTCCCCTACTCCAAATGTGGTAAAAGTGGCCAAGGTTATTCCATAGCTTCAAAATCAAAAGAGATACCAGAGCCTTAAGAAGCCTGGAGATATACAAAGAAGCTAAAGACATGTGTCAGTTCTCCTTGGCAAAGGTGTTTTGCAAAGGCATTTCAAGGGTTTTTCTCTTAGTATGTTTTTTTACTCTTAATATTTTTATCTTAAATATTAAATATCTTTTATCTTAAAATCATAATATCGATTATTGATTCTCATACACAGTTATTTCAATCAATTAAACATTTCATCTTAAATTTAATTAAATTTATTTATTATTTATCTGTTCATATAACATTATTTATTTATAAGGATGAATTTATTAATTTAAATTAATCAATTTTATCTTAAAATCTTAATATCAATTATTGATTCTCATACACAGTTATTTCAATCAAGTAATCAATTTCATCCTAAATTTAATTAAATTTATTTATTAATTATTCATCTATTTACATAATATTATTTATTTATTTATAAAGATAAATGGATTAATTTAAATTAATAAATTTTATCTTAAAATCTTAATATCAATTATTGATTCTCATACATAGTTATTTCGATCAATTAATAAACATGATTATTCTTTATTTATTAAACCTACCATGATTATATTTTATTATTAGATACTGGGTATCTACTAGCATTATAGACATAGGATATAAATTTTAAAAAACACATAAAACAATGAATATAAACTAATTAAGGATGCTAAATTAAGTTATCTTTTATAGTGTACTAGCACCAGTTTATATAGGCTTCAGAGAACTGATAAGTTATCAGTGTGAGCATTGTTGTGGGTAAAGTGGAGGCAGGTTGGTAATCAGAAGGCTGCTAAGCCTCACTTGACTTGACAGGCTCTGTTGACTGAGTCTGCCAAGTAGGCACTGGAAAACACAGACACTGGATGAATCTGGGCTATTGGATGAAGTGTTTGCCAGGTAGTTACCCAATGTGTCAGTGACCCCAAGCCTATGGAGATCAGCTTAGCCAAGCCTCTGCCCACAACAGCCCAAGTCAGGAACCTCCTGGGAGTTGTAAGTGTGTTTAACAACTCCTCCAGCCCTGACTTGGGGTTGAATTTTATGGTAAAGGATCGGTTTGGGCTGGTATAGATGGATTAATGCTATTCTGACTGAGGTTTATAAATCCCTTCCCTAATCAGCTATAGATGATTCACCAGTTAGGAAAGGAACACCAATCTTCTTTGATTGAACTGTAACAGGGTTTATTTGCTATCTATAAGGGTTAGGAACAAGGAAACAGGATAAAGGGTTTTGGGAAATATTAAGCTAAGTCTAAATGAATAAAGGTGAAGTGAATCAACTGGATGATAGATTTGGTAATAGGCTGGAGCTTTTTTCTCCCTCTCACAATCCCTGGCTCAGCCAAAGGATAGGGAAGGTTAGTGATATTCTTCTTGTTGGTTGTGATGATGTTTCTCTCAGCTCTATTAATTATCAGGTAATTATATGGATGCTGGATTGCAGGTCTAGCCCTACCCTCCCTCCAATCCACCCTCCTCCCAAGAATCCTCAAGAATGAGAGACCCAGTTTGCTGTTGCCCCTGGGTATTTATAGGGTGGTTCCAACTGTCTTCTGGCCCTGGCTCACGCCACCCTGGGCACATTCCAAGGTCTTCAACCAACATTCCTGTCACTCAAGATATCCTCCATCTTGTCCCAGAAGTTCCTTATTATAGCATTTACACCTTGAACATAGATAAATGCTACAAATCAGGGCTTATTTTATTGTAATGATTGTCTAGACTTAAGAAAATGATGGAGAAAATGTTAATAGTGCACTTAAATATCAGCTTAAGGAGAAATGGAGAAAATGTTAATAATAACTTAAAAGTGTGTTATGCATGCGATTTTTGAGAACTTATTTTGAGAATTTATTAGCACCTCTCTAATCTACCCCAATATGATATTATCCTTCTTGTTTATTTCACTTTGGATGAATATCAATGGAACCCACAGCTTTTCATTTATCCCTTACTTTTGCCACATCACACAACTACCCAAGAAAAAATCTAGTATTTTTGGTTTCATTTACAAAAAGAATGCCAAGATAGGTATTTGTCTCCTCCAATCATTGGTCATGGGACAAGTATTTCATAAAACACAGATATCTAAATTAATGTTTACTGACGGTCTAAGAATCATGCCATTCTTTATAGCCTCTGCCACCCCTTCTGCTAATCCACCTCCACCAATGGAGAGGTGGAACCTAGGACTGAGGGATATTTTATATCTTTGATGGGTTACTGTGGCCAGAGAATTCACCATCTGACCTGCTTAATGATGATGAATTTCTCTGTAGTTCACTAGGTTTTCCTCATAAAATTCCTCAGAAAGTAGGTATCATCTGTGCTTTGAAATCATATTCAGCCTTTTCCTCATTTTATAATATGACTGAGATTGTGAACTAGAGACTGAATGTGACCCTTGATGAAGCATGAGAGTAGGACTTTGTGGAGGGCTGACAGCTGTGGCTATATTCTATTCATCACTGCAATTTCCACCCTTCCAAAAGAATATAAGTCCTTTGACAGTAAGCACTCTTTCATTCTAGTCTTTGTAACCTCATCACCTAGTACAAATAATTAGTGCTTAATAAGTCATTGTTTTAATAAAATAATTCATCCTGCCCTGCTCTCATAGAGCTTATAGTCTAGTAGAAGAAATAAAACATCATACAAATAATTATAATTCCAGTCAGTCTATGAAAATGCTATAAGTAATACAGTGTAAGAATAAAGAGAGCCAGTAACCAATGTTAGATCGAAGGGTTTGAGAGAGAGAGAGAGTCTATCTGGTGAGTCCCTCTTCCAGCTCTTCCCTGGGGCCGAATATACACTGGGAGACTTTAAGGGGGTGTCACCCCGAAATTGAACAACCTGGATGGTCATGCAGCCCCACAGGAATTGGGAGCAAGGCTTCCCTATAAGATGAGGTATGGGCTACCCCAATCCAATCCTGAATAAGGATAGGGTTCACACAAACCTCCCCCAATCAGATAAATTCACAGTGGGTGGTCTAGCTTCAAGATGGAGGCAGCCAGACCAAGCTGTGGTTCCCTTCTTCTCTCATTGTCTCTCAGGCACTCTGGAACACTATCTGACTGATGAATGGTTCTTATTATTCACAATTCAGGGATTGGGGAAAGGGGTGAAGGGCAGAGGGATTTGGGGGTGCCCTCTTTTCTGTTCCTATGGAGTTCATTGCTTAGGTAGGAACCTTAATGGATCCCACTCCTAAGCTTCTCCCCCCTCGTCCCTTCTCCTTCTGTTTCTATTTCTATTTTTCTGCTTCTATAATTATAAGTTTTGACTGAAAGGGGGTCTCTCAGCAAGGTTGGGTAATGGGAGAAGGAGAGTAAGAAATCGCTCGCAAAACGGAGTCCAAAAACTTAGCCTTCTTCTTCTTCTTCTTCTTCTTCTTCTTCTTCTTC
>NC_058133.1:117734432-117767798 GCF_016433145.1 Gracilinanus agilis
TTTTTTTTGGTAAACCCTTACCTTCTGTCCTGGAATCAATACTGTATATTGGCTCCAAGGCAGAAGAGTGGTAAGGGCTGGGCAATGGGGGTCAAGTGACTTGCCCAGGGTCACACAGCTGGGAAGTGTCTGAGGCCAGATTTGAACCTAGGACCTCCCATCTCTAGGCCTGACTCTCAATCCACTGAGCTACCCAGCTGCCCCCAAAACTTAGCTTTCTTGATGGTTGAAGTCTTGATGGGTGAGATGTGATAGAATGGCTTTGATCAGGGAATCAGGATTTCAATTTCTAAAGAAAGAATCCTCAGGAAGTCCTCAGGACTGGATTCGAGCTGGGATATCCTCCTCCTCTCTCCTCACAGTCCTCCACCCGAAGACATCCCCTCTCTCCCCTTCCTCTGGAGAATCTCCCAGCATTCTCTCTAGTCTCCACTGTCACCAACTGTCAGTAACTCCTTCTCTTTGGATTTGTCATTATGTTTCTTTTCAAGTTTTATGTGGGTCACGTGGAACCACGAATGTTTTCCTTTGACTTTTACACCTGTAGGAGTAGTGAGCAAAATTTTATAGGGTCCTAACCATTTGGGGTCTGTTACTGATTCTCTTGTGAAGTTTCTTATGTACATACACTATGTCTCCTGGTTTTAAATTATGCAAGTCGTAATCAAAGGGAACTCTCTATTGAATCAAACCGAGTTCATGGAGTTCTGTGAGTCTTTGTTGCAGGGCCTGGATATATTTATGCAGTTCACAATCTGTGCCCAGCATTGAGACATATGGGGTTTTCTGGGCTCTCCCTTGCCAAACAGGTTGGCCATATAGCATTTCAAATGGGGAAAGATGTAAGTCCCTGCTAGGTTTGCTTCTCAGATACCATAACACTATTGGCAAAGCATTTGTCCATTTTAGATGAGTTTCTGTACATCCTTACAACAGGTAAAGACCTTCAAAAATTAAGGACAGAGAGGGATAACTCTTTCTAAGGGTGGGAGGGGGGGCTAAATATGTTTGCTTATTGATATTCTTGAGCACAAGTCTAACTGTGACTCCTCTGATCAAGATGCTTCATTTGCTCCCTATTACCTCTTGAATAAAATACAAACTCTTCCATTTGGCATTTTAAAACAGTAATCTTGTTCCAATCTATTTTACCAGATGGATCATGCATTACTTTCCTTTATATAATCTCTACAGTAGCCAAACATATCCTGTATGTGCTCCATCACTGGGACTCTGCAAAGCTGTGTCTGTCCTATACTTGCCTCTCTTCCCATCCCAGCCTCTTGGAACTTCTAGCTCTCTTCAAGGCTCAGTTCAAAGACCACGTTCTTATATGAAGCCTTTCTTGATTCTTCCTAGTGTTGCCCACCCCCAAAAGACTATAGATATCTCTTCCACATTTTGGGAGTTAGGGAAACAGTGCCCTTGAGATCTGGAAAAATCCACTGAAAAATTTTTAGTCCTTTCTTCATATCTGACAAGAAACCTAGATTTTTTTCTTTTTCATTCATGGGGTGTTTATAGTATATTATATGTATTTATGAGTTACCAAACTTTTTAAGATATCTCTACATTTTTAACATTTGTGTGTCATCTGCTAGCTTTGGTGTTCTTTTTGCAAACTTTAACTTCTTATTTATTTTAACTTTAAAAAAGAAATTGTGTAAATTTATAATATTAAAAGATAAAATGTTGATGTTATATACTATACATGTATTGTATGCATTTCTAAGTTTCCAGACTTTTTCTTTGTCATTTATTGGCTTTCATGTGTTATCTGTAGCATCTATAAAACTCCAAAAAATTCCCACTTAATTTCTTAAACCAAACCGCAATAAAAATAAATACAATTTATAAAAATAAACAAAAATTGAAACAGCATTGGGAGAAGTCACAATGTGGAAGTACTTTGTGTATTTTTTGTCTTTTTGTAACCCTTCTACCCAGTTAGATTGGTCAGTGTCCCAAAAGACAGGCTTCATGACTCCTGATTGACTAAGAGACCTCTTGGAGTCAGTGATGTTTTGCACCTGCTTGAATGATGAAGAGATTTATTCAGATAGTTAAGGGCTTTAAGAAGGGCAGTCTTAAGGGGCAAGCTTAGACTTTTGGATGGGAGACAGATTCCTGGAGAAGCATACAAGTGGGGAGCTGGGTCCCAACATAGCGCTTGACTTCCAGAGTTTGCAACCCTAGAGATCGCTAAGACAGACTCCTCTCTTCCTCTTCCTCTCCCTCTCCTGTCAAGTTTATTCTCACCTTGGTTGAGCAGAATTGTTTTCATCTTGCTCCCAAGTTTTTTGCTCGTGTGTATTCTTTAGTCTATTCTAATATATATAATTTCCCCTTTTTTGTTGGTTACTTACTTTAATAATGAGATGTATTAGCAATTTTTTTATTTTTTGGCCTTCATGTTGGATTTTTGTGAGAGGGAGCTAAGCTGTCGACAATAAGGGCCCCCAAAGCATTGTACCCCTAGACTATTTATATTTGAGGTATGGTTGATTTAATTCTAGCTTAATACTCTTCTGGCACATAGGTGAGCAAAGTGCTAAGTGTTCAGCTCTAGCTCTCTTCCTACTACCTCAAAAGGCAGAAATCACAATCTCCCTTGGAGAAGAATGAACCATATCCCAGATCTGCCATTTATCCATATCTCACATCAGCTAGACTGTATTTATATTACATAGGCCAACCACACATATATATTTAGTTTACTTATCTATGTATATGTAGTTCTCTCAACCTCAACCCCCCACCCATAACTTCCCTACAGTGAATATAAGCTTCTAGAGGATGGGGAAAGCTCAATTCTTTTTGTCACTGTATTTCCAGCATCTAGCACAGTGATTCCCAAAGTGGGCACCATCGTCCCCCTGGTGGGTGCTGCAGCGATCCAGGAGGGTGGTGATGACCACAGATACATTTACCTTTCCTATTAATTGCTATTAAAATAAAAAAATTAAATTCCAGGGGGCTAAGTAACATTTTTTTTCTGGAAAGGGGGTGGTAGGCCAAAAAAGTCTGGGAACCACTGAATAATGCCTGACATAAAGTAGAAATTTAAAACAAGCTTCTTCTTATTGTTCAGTTGTTTTTCACTCATATTCAACCCTTTATGACCCCATTTGGGATTTTCTTGGCGAAGACACTGAAGTGGTTTCTTATTTCCTTCTCCAGCTCATTTTACGGATGAAGAAACTGAGTCAAGCAGGATTAAGTGACTTGCCCAGAATCTAGTAAATGAGGCCAAAATTGCACTCCAGAAGGGGAGTCTTAATGACTCCAGGCCTGGCACTCTATTTACTGTACTACCTAGCTGCCCCAGTAAAATAAAGACTTGAGCTTATAATTAGGACATTGAGTTCTATAAATAGAAATAGATTTGCTTCCTACTCAGACTTTACCAACACTGGAAAGCAAAGAAATATTGACAAATATCAAAGAATGCCAGAAGGCAGTAGAAAAAACTAATCTCTGGACCTCTTAGATAGGCTTTCCTCCAAGAATTTCATCTATTATGAAATTATAGCTGTACTTCTTAAACCTAGGCTTAGGAAGAGATAGTTTCAACTTAATATCTTTTCTTGTTCAGGTCAGAGGGAGCCAGGCCAGAACCTGAACTAGATCAGCATCCTCTCAAAAACTAGGGCTAGATAGGGAGATGCCCCCAGGCAAAGCTTGGAGGTGCGGATCCTTTCTCCTTGTTATTCCAAGGATTCCTTCCAGGGCCAGACAGGTTGCTAAACTGTATTGTCAGAGGGCAGCATCCTTAGCTAGTTTAAACATCTAGGCAAAGTGGGGAAACAAGTGAATCTGCTGGAATTTCATAGCTTGAAGGATATGACCCTAGACAGTTGTATACTGGGAGAGCAGATGCACCCACTCTCTCACCCCCCCACCCCACAGCACCCTTCCACCCAATTGTCATTCTTTCCATTCTCAGTTTATTCTAGATTTCCTCTAAAGGCAGCTTTCAATGTTCACCAGGTATCTTCTCTTTTCTCTGAGATTAACTGCTCATCTCCTTCCTTGTGTTCACTCAGGTATTCAAGAATCAAATCTGTGCACTCTTTTAGAAGGAGAGCTACGTGGTGCAGGGGATAGAGCTCCAGGTCTAGAATCAAGAAGATTCTTTCAGAATTCAAATCTGGCCTTAGAGACAAACTAAGTGACCCTAAGTTACTTAACACTGTTTGCCTCAGTTTTCTTATCTGTAAAATGAGCTGGAGAAGGAAATAGCAAAGCACTCCAAGATCTCTGCCAATAAAATCCCAAATGGGGTTATGAATGGGCCAGACAAAGCAACTCTGTGAATTTTAGATCTGAAATCTGAGACCTCAGAAATCATCTTCTTGAATTTATGACCAACAAAAGATAGAGAACATTACAAGATGTAAAATGAATAATTTTGATTATACTAAATTAAAAAGGGTTTGTATAAACAAAACCAATGCAACCAATATTAAAAAGGAAATAACAAACTGGGAAAAAATTTTTATAACAGAATTCTCTGATAAAGTATCATTTCTCAAATATAGAAATAACTAAGTCAAATTTATAAGAATCCAAGTAATTCTCTAATTGACAAATGATCAAAGGATATGAATAGGCAGTTTTCAGATGAAGAAATCAAAGCTATCAATAATCATATAAAATGTTCTAAATTACTCTTGATTAGAAAATTGCAAATTAAAACATCCTCAATGATTCAGAACCATTCTGAGGGACATATGACAAAGAATGCTATTCACCTCCAGAGAAAGAACTGTTGGAGTCAGAATGTAGATGGAAGCATATAATTTATCATTTGTTTACTTGGCTATATGTTTTGGGGTTTGGGTTTTATAAGATTATTTACTTGCAAAATTGAATAATATGGAAATTTAAAAATAAAAATAAAAGAAATCATCTTCTCAATGTATCTTTATACAGTTGCCCCAATTGGATCTGCACACTTCTTAGCTAGAGGTTTGTCATATAGCAGATGCTTATAATAAACTGTCACTCCAGATACTGTTGCTTCAGGGAGAGGCAACCAATTTATCTCCAAATATCAAGCTATATAAAATGGGGGAGAAATAAATAATAGGAAACTAGAATTGCAGTTAATTCTAGAATTAGAAGGAACCTTAATGGGTCATCTAACCCAAGCTAGATCTGAAGCATATTAATATATCTAAGGGAGTAGTCATCTAACCTCCTCTTGAAGACAATGGGAATCTCACCTGATAGAGAAGCCTATTCTGTCTTTGGACACCTTTAATTATTAGAAAAATTTTCCCTACATTAAATTAAAATGTGCTCCTTATTTCAAAAGGCAGTAAAATGTGAAAACAGCTAGCATGTGCTTTTTATTTTAGAGTCATAAAATAACAAACTATAGAGTATTGAAGCTAGTGTTAAAGGGAAAATCCACTGTGTTTTCCACCATAAGCAACTTTTGTCTTTTCTTTTTTTCTCTCCCTCTCTCTTTCTCCCATTTCTTCTGGTTTCATCTCCTTTTTTTCCTTTACCCCTATCTCTACTTTAAGCCTAACAGTGTTTTCTTTGCCCTTCAAGGATAGCTCTCAGTGCTCTACAGACTGGCAGTCACAGGCTAGACACAGCAGAGAATAATGATGCCAACAGTGAAAAGGAAGGAGGTGATAATAATTCCTATCCTTAGTACAGGTAACCAGAGAAGAGAAGATGGTGCAAATTAATGAGCCATAAGCCCTTGTAGCTGGATCTCTCATCCCATTTATGCTTCTCAGCTGTGTCCTCCAATCAGCCCTCACACATGTGCACACACACAGAGACAAAAACACAACCCCTCATAAATTCCTGGAGAAATCACTAAAGTTTAATGAACTAAAAAGGACACCCTCCGGCTCCTTCAGTTGGCATACACATGCCCCAGACTCTCCAGGATGATGAACCGGCCAGAGGCATTTAGCCTAAAGGAGAGACGATTAAGGGAGGACATTACTCTCTGACCATATTTGAAAGGCTAATATGTGAAACAAGGATTTGATTAGTTCTGCTTGAGCAGAAGTAGGAGCAACATGTCGAATTTCAGCTCAATATGTAGAAAAGTTTCTGCCAGAGTCTATTGCTGAGATCTAAACCGATTTTGTAGAAGGATAAGAGAATGCTGAAACAACCTACTTTTTCATTTGCAGTATTTAACAGAAAGTCTCAAAGATTAAACTTCATTTAGAGAAGACATCCAAGGGACGAAGAGGAAGGGAGGATGATGGAAAGTCTCAAAGATTAAACTTCATTTAGAGAAGACATCCAAGGGACTAAGAGGAAGGGAGGATGATGGAATGATGAGAAGGCAGCAAGCAAGGAACCCCTTGTGAGGCAGGACTAACACCTTCAAAGCAGGACTGGTCAAAGGGAAGGATGGAACACAACTAAGAATGTTGCCAGGAAGCCCAAGATATAAAAGTCTTCAGAATGTGGTAGGAGGAAGAAGTCCCCAATGGTCTAAAAATCCCAGAACTTGGTATGAGATTACGTCAAGCTGATGCTGGAACTCCTAGGTCCTTGCTTCAAGGAGGTCAGGGGTTATGGCTCTCCAGGATACAGCAGGTCAAATTCTTTATAAGGAGAGGAGAGATCCAGCTCAGGTGATACACTTGGTTCCCCAGCCCCTGAGATCATAGGCAGGGACACCAATCAGTCAGGAAAATGGACATTTCAGACATAGAATATGCTGGTATGGGGACAGTCCAGAAAAAGAATGGGTCATAGTAAGGGAGGAGTAGACAGGGGGAGAGCTAGACAACAGAAAGCCTGTTTGTCAGAAGAATATGAGCCCAAAAACATCAGTTTTTTCCCAACTCCCCAATAATTTCATTGTTCATTTGTTTTCAGTATAACCAACTCTTTGTGACCCCAGTTGGAGTTTTCTTGGCAAAGACACTGAAGTGGTTTGCCATTTCCTTCTCCAGCTCATTTTGCAGATTAAGAAACTAAGGCAAACAGGATTAACTGACTTGTCCAGAGTCACAAAACTATTAAGTATTTGAGGCCAGATTTGAACTCAGGAAGATCAGTCTTCCTAACTCTAGGCCCAGTTCTCTATCCACTTTGCCTCTTAGCTGCAGTTCCTGCAATTAGAGTTATCTAGCATGTAAGATAGTGAATTCCCCATCCCTCAAGGCTATGGCACAAGGCTGTTTAGGGACAAGTTAGACTAGATGATTTCTAAAGTCCCTTCTAAGTCTGAGATTCTGTGATTCCTGGAATTGTCATAACTTTCTGCATTGTTCGGACCCAGGTCCATTCCCTTGCCCTATTTCCAATCCTGATCGATTACCCTGTCCTCAATTCCCATCCTCCACAAGTCCTGGGGAAGCTAGGCAAGGATAGAGTAAGAGACTTGAAATCAGGAAGATCTACATTCAAATCTAGCCTCCAATACTTATTAGCTATGTGATTCAGGGTAACTTCAGTCTGCCTCAGTTTTGTCAATTAAAAAATGGAAATTAACAAAAAAAAAACTGTGAGAATAAAATTAGATAATATTTGTAAAGTGCTCATCATGGTGTCTAGCACAGAGTAGGCACTTAATAAATGCCTGTTTCTTTCCATCCTTCCTCTTAATAGATGAATTTATTTCAAAAGACTCAGCCCCATCCATTTCCATTCTAGTCCAACCAGAGGGAACAATGGTCAGAAAAACTGGGCAGGACTGCAAGAGAGCAGGGTACATACACACCTTTAGAAAGTCATCCTTTCCCCTTTTTTTTTTCAAGAGAAGAACTACAAGCTATTAAAAACCATATGAAGGAATGCTACAAACCACCAATAAGAGAAATCCAAATAAAAACAACTCTTTTATCTCACATTCATCAGATTAGCAAAGATGGGAGAGTGAACCCAGAGCCCATGTACTACAAGATGGAAATCATAAATGTTTGGAGGAGTTCTGGGAAGATAGACACACAAATGAACTATTGATGGAGCTGTGAAGTGATGTAAATGTTCAGGAAATCAATTTTAAATTATACCCCTAAAAGTCACTGACACAGGTATAAAACTATTATCCCAAAGACACTAAAGACAGAGGAGGAAAGTCCTGTATGGTATACACAAAGTGTTTATAACAGCATTTTTTGGAATTAGAGGGAAAATGAGTGCCCATCAATTGAAAAACAGCTGGACAAATTATGCAATGGAAAATGATTGTATTAGAAGAAAAGATTTAGCGGCAGTACAGTGGATAAAGCACTGGACCTCAAGGCAGGAAAACTCATCTTCCTGAGTTTAAAAGGGTCCCTAGACACTTACTAATTGTGTGACCCTGAGCAAATCACTTAAACTCCGTTGTCCTTAGCTTCCTTATCTGTAAAATGAGCTATAGAAGAAAATGGCAAAACCACTCTGGTATCTCTGCCAAGAAAACCCCAAATGGGATTACAAAGAGTCAGACATGACTGAAACACCAAAAGAAAAGACAAATATGAAGATTTCAGAGAAGTCCAAGAGAAGTTGTATAAACTGATGATGCAGGGCAAAGTAAACAGAACCAGGAGATTTTTACATAATGATACAGTCAGATAAAGAGAAAAAAAGGCTGAAAAACTCTAGAACTCTGATCACTGCAGTATCCAAACATAACTTCAGAAGACTGGTGGTAAATTGTGGTGGCCTACAGGTACAGAATGAAGCACACATTTTCAGACATAGTCAATATATTGATTTGCTTTGCTCTTATAATAAGTGCTAATAATGGCATCACATTTATAATATTTTAATGTCTGCAAAGTGCTTTACATTATCTCATTTGAAGAGAGTTCTGTTGGGTGTGAGGAGGTAGCAATTGGGAAATAACTGCTAATGTAAACAAAGGAACATCAATAAAACCTTGAAAAAGAAAAATCAAAGCCCTCTTCTCTAAAAATAGCTCCTGAATCTTCCCACTGTGCCCAGGAAGTCTATCCCTAGGAAGAGTTATTTAAGAAGAAGGCAGGGTTTTTATTAAGCAATGGTAAACTCCCTTTTGACATTCTTCATGACCCCTCCGTTAGAGGTTCAGTGTCATCCAATTGCCCTCTAAATGTAAAACCTAACACACTGGGGCCAGCTTCTCATCCATAATGGATGAAACTGTGGCTAGACTGATTTCCTTTTTCCTCTCTAAACACTGCCCCCTCCTTTAAAGATGACTTATTCTTGTGGCGATACCCCCATCACCAGAACTTCATGCCCATTCGGTGGCCATGGCAAGAAGTGGAAAGGGCATTGCATTTGAGAACCCAAAGTCCCAGGGCCAAATCCTAGCTCTACTGTTTACGATCAGTTCAATAAACAGATATTTATGAGGTGCCTAGAGTATAATCATTCTTTAGGTTCTTCTTGGGCCTTTCCTTTCTTATCTATAAAAGAAGTGAATTGGACTAATTAATTTTTCAGGTCCTTCTAGTATTTCCTCTCTTCCTTCCATCTTCCCACTTCTCCCTCCCTTCGTTCTTCCTTCCCTCTTTCTTCCTCCTATCATTCTTCCTTCTTTCTCTTCTATCCCCTCTTCCTCCCTCCTTTCCTTCCTTCCTCTTTTTCTATCTTCCTTCCCTCTTTCTCCTTCCTTTCCTTCCTCCTTCCTTTTTCTTCCCTCCCTCTCTTCCTTCCTACATTCGTTCCTTCCTTCCTATCCTAAGGATTTCTCCAAGTGCATACATCTCTGCTTTTGTTATCCTTTTATAATGGGACCCCTTTTATTCACATTTAAGAAAACCTAGACATAAGCAATATTTTGGACATTTTCCTGAAATAAACTCCAGATGGGGACAATGAGCCAAAGAGAGAAAATGACTTTCTTGGGTCAGCTCCCAGTATTCAATCTAATCAGGTAGTCCATCTGGCACCTGAACAGTGAGTTCATCATTGTAGGGGTAGCAGGGTGACTCTGGGTCAAAGGTAACATAGATAAACATGTTTAGAACTTGCCTTGAGTCACCAGATTGAGCCCATTTCCTTCTCTATAGCCTATTCAGTCCTGACCCCAGCCCCTATCAAAGAGAATTCCATTCCAGTGAGGCTCAGTCTGTGGTGCTGAATCCTATAACTATTCTGCTCAAGCGTGTTTTTGCTTTCCTATGACATTCATAAAATGACAAACTCTCCAATTGCTCTTGAAATCTTACCCACTTCAGGGAGCCTTCTCAGTAGGGAGCAAGTGTCAGGTATATCACCTGAAGCAATAAAACAATCAACCATTCCTCTGCTCTTTCCTTCCTCTCTACTCTAGTGTCCTCCCTCTTAAACCATACTAGTTCTTCTGCTCTCTCTCCATTTACAGGCAGGTTTTATTAAAACGGTCCAGAATGAATGATGGTCTTGATAAAAGAACAGTCAAGGATGAAGAGATGAGTGAAAGAGATCTGACCGGGAGACTCTAGACAAGTTCTAACTAACCTGACTAATATTTGCTTTCCTTATTTATGTAACCTAACAATGTCTACATGGAGCCACAAATTGATTGATCAATCATTCAATAAAATATGTGAAACTATAAGCTATAAACCAGAGATTTAAATACTGAACATACATCCTCAAGAGATCAAAGCCAGAAGGCTAGGTCCCTGTATACACTAAGAATTTTCCTAGCAGCATTTTTGTGTGTGGCAGCAAAAAAGAAGAAGAAGAAGAAGAAGAAGAAGAAGAAGAAGAAGAAGAAGAAGAAGAAGAAGAAGAAGAAGAAAGAAGAAGAAGAAGAAGAAAATGGATTCCCACTGATTAAGAAATGGATGTACAAATTTTGTCATGTGAATGGAATGGATTGGAATACTGACATATCGTAAGACATGAGAAATTAAGAGGAACATATGTTATTGTTGTTTAGTCATTTTTTCAGTGGTACAGGCCACTCCTTGCGACCCCCTTTGGGATTCTCTTGACAAAGATATTGTAGCGGGGGCAGCTAGATGGCTCTATGGATAGAGAATCAGGTCTGGAGACACGAGGTCCTGGGTTCAAACTTGCCCTCAGACACTTCCAAGTTGTGTGACACTGGACAAGTCACTTAATTCCAATTGCCTAGTCCTTACTGCTCTTTTGCCTTGGAACAGATACTGAATATTGATTCTAAAACAGAAGGTAAAGATTTGAAAAAAAAGTAAAACTAAACTAAGATATGGGAATGGTTTGCCATTTCCTTCTCCAGCTTATTTTTCAGATGAGGAAACAGGAGTAAACAGTTTTAAGTCTCTTGCCCTGGGTCATGCAGCTGGTAAGTGTCTGAGACCAGATGTGAACTTGGGAAGATGAATCTTCCTGACCCAGGCCTTGCACCCTATTCACTTCACCATCTAGCTTCCTGAAAGATTTATAGAAAAGCAAATAAGTAAATAAGTACAGAAATGAATGAATGAATGAATAAGGAACATATTCTATTTCTGATCAATCTTTAGGGAAGAAGATTCCACAACTTTTTTTTTCATTAAATTTTTAGTCATATTTCATAACATTTTCTACCTACAATCCATGCTCTCACCAAACTGGACAATTAGCAATTTCCTAAACTCAACCTTTATATTCTGCTACCTTTACGTTTCACTGTCTCACACAGAGAAGGGGAACAGACAGCAGAGGAGTTTGGGGTCTAGACAGGGGCTTGTTTACTATGAGGGACTGAGAGGAGAGAATGAACTTCTACCAGGTCAGCTAGGATAGGGCAAAGCCTACCTTGTATGGAGCCAGTCCAAAGGCTACAGGACCTTAGACAGAGGCAGCTAGAACAGTTTGGGGCATTAAGCATGAAGGACAACCCACATATCCTAATCTGCCATCTATGATGGAGATACAGTAAACTCTGCCAGTTCTGCCCCAGCTGTCCCCTCGTGCTCACCTCCCCAGCCCTTTTACTCTAATAGCTCTCTGTGCCCTCAGCATTGCCTAGAGCACATTTTCTGGATCAAAGATAAAAATACAAGCCCCAGGCAAAGCCCAGGACAAGGGAGAAGTGATTAGACACAGGTCAATGTTCAGCTCTCAGTCCAAGGGTCATGGAAACCAACTGGATTATCTCAGAGATAAATAATCAGAGTCCTTTTGAAAGCCAGCTTCCCTGTCCCTGCAGACCTGCTGGGGCCAGAGATATGCACTAGCTGTACTGGCAAACTTGTATGTGAACCGAAACATATCCCAAGGACGTGAGACATGATCCCACAGAAACTGACCTGGCTCATACTGAGACTGAACCAAGAAAGGAACAAAATGCAAAGGTCCTTGGGAAGTGAAAACTCTTCTTAAAGAAAAAAGAATTCTTCTTAATAGCAGAAAGCCAAAAGAAACCCCAGCTGTCCTGGAACACCATCCACTCCTCCTTCCTCAATTGTCAGTTTGGACATTGAACTTCCTTATTCTCCAGAGGGAGCACAATAAATGAAACATTTCCCAAACAGAGCAATTATAGAGGAAGGTTCACTAGATTAGGAGTTTTTAATCAAGTAACTGTGAAATTTGTACATGCATACATGCATGTGCACATATATACACACACATGTAAAATATTTCTATGAAATATATTATGTAAAATTTTATAGCTAGATATTGTATTGTTTTTATTATATAATTATATTTATTATATAATTATATTTCTATATTGTAATATATACTCTATGCACATAATATATAAAATATTTGCATGAATATATAACATATATGTTAATAATTATATTCCTTTTTAAAATTAAATTTATTTCAATAAAGAACATTTATTTTCTTTACTTCCCACCTTCCCATTGAAAAAGAAAGAAAAACAAAACTGTTTTTAATAATAGTCAAACAAAACAAATTCCTACATTGGCCAAATCTCAAAAACATATGTCTCAATCTATACCCTGAGTCCATCACCAGCCTGCCAGGAAGTAGATAGTATTATTACAGTATTTCTGTGACTGTGTATGAAGTTCTCCTGGTTCTGCTCACTTCACTTTGCTCCGGTTCATAAAAGTCAGGAGGACTATTGGGTAAAGGGGAGTTGTGTGGGGTGTAACAAGGAGACCAACCAGTAGGCTAGTCTTGAGGAGGATGATGGCTTGTAAGAGGTTGGCAGCAGTGCCAGAGGAGAGAAGGGAGCTTTTTAGAACAATGTTATGAAGGTAAAATTGATAGACCTTGGACAAAGATTGGATTTGGGGATGTGAAAGAGAGTGAGGAGTAGAGAATGACACTTAGGCTGAGCCTGGAATGGTGAGCATTATGGCACTCTTGTCAATAATAGGAAAATTAGAAGAGAGGGAAAGATGATGACTTCATTGCCAGACATGTTGAGTTGAAGATGTCTTTGTGACATCCAATTCAAGATGTCCAAGAGTCAATTGGAGACAAAAGACTGGATGTCAGTAGATAATTTAATCCATGGGAGCTGATGAGATCACTAAGTAAAGTAGCATAAAGGGAGAGGAGAGGGTCTAGATAGAGCCTTGGGAGATCTTCCATAGTTAGTAGATATGACTAGCAAAGGAGACAGAAGAAGCAATCAGATGGACACAAAGAGAATCAGAAAAGTGTCATCAAAAGTGAGAGAAAAGAGTATCAAGGAGAAGAAGGTGATCAACAGTGCCAAAGGGTACAAAAAGGTTGAGAAGGTTGAGATCTGGGGGGGAAACCCATTAGATTTAGCAAGTAAGAGATCCCTGGTAACTTTGGAGAAAACCAATTTCAATTGAGTGATGAGGTTGGAAATGACTACAAGGAGTTAAGAAAGTGAGAGGAAAATGTTATGATTAAAATTATTTTGAGAGTGATTTTGGGTAAGAATTTTACTAATTAGGCTAGTATTGTAATCAATAGATTGGTAAGTAAGTGGTCCTCTCAAAGATGAAAGACTCAGAATGTCCCTCAGGCAGATCTATAAATAGAATTTTAGGAGCTCATTATTCAGCCCCTCCCTTGAACATTCCAAAACCTCTCTAATTGGTAAATAAATAATTGGGAGGTGTCTCATCAAACTCTCAGCCCTTTCCCAAACTGACAGGTAATGGTTGTCAGGTATGAAGGAAAAGAATAATTGTAAAACATTCCTTTTAGCCAGATTTTGTGAAAGGAACACATTCCTTTGGATGCCTAAGAACAAAGGAGATGTAAAAATCTATAGTCTGGATGGTGCCTGTGATCCAAAACCTTGGTGCATCCATTGTCTCTAACATACAGGAATTGATTGGGTTCTTTCTAATCTAATTGCTTAGGGACTGATATACAAAATAATACAGTATATGAGAAATAAATTCTCACAAAAGGAAATGAAGATCCCAATTGTAGACTATCTCCTCAAGGCATGGAGCCACAAAAGAGGGGATATGGAATGGTAGCTAGTGTGGATTAATAGATCAAGTGAGGGTTTTTGGAGGCTGGGGAGACAGAGGAGTGTTTGTAGAGAGGAGGGAAGCAGTCACTAGGCAGGGAAAGATGGAAGATAAGTGAGAGTAGGGATGATAGAGAGGACCATCTTCGGATCCTTGGCAAGGAGAATGGCCACCTCATCGTGTGAGACAGGAATAAAGGAGACAGCAGCAAAGAGCTTTGGGGAGATGCAAGGGGTGGAGGAGGAAGACGAGACAATAGAGATCTCTCAGCAACATGAGTTGAGGAGGGGAAAATAAGAAGGAGTTCTTAGCAAATGGCCTCAATTTTTTTCAGTGAGACATGAGGCTAGCTTCTCAGCCAAGAGGGTTGGGTTGAAAGTGGGGTAATGGTGAATCTGGGATGCCTGAGGCAGGGGGACCTGAATCTCCTCCTCTCGTGCCATCATTGCAGGGTTTGTAGGTGGGTTGTTAGACTGAGCTCCTCCAAAGGCCAAATACAATATACATAAGAATCCAGGAAGTAAATAGTGATGATGAAGGCTGTGGGAAAGTCCAGCCAAGAGCTTCCTCTGAATTGTACCAGGCGAGCTCAAATCCAATGCTCCATCACTTTGAAAGAGCAGGGAAGGGAATGGGCATCCATACATCCAGGCACTTGGCTAAGTACTTTTTACAAATACTATCTCATTTGACATTCACAATAACCTTAGAAGGCAGGTGTTATATTTATCACCATTTTACAATTGAGGAAACGGAGGCAAACGGAGGTTAAATGACTTGCCTAGGATCACGCAGCTATTAAATGTCTCAGATCAGATTTGAAGACTTATTCCTGACTCCAAGCCCTCTGCAACTACCTCTAGGCACAGACTTCTTTCAAGACACTAATTCTGTTCTGCTTCCACCAACTGTTCACATTTATGTGTCTGTTTTATGTATACTTAATGTTTTTTCCGTGTCTGTGTCTGAGCCTGTTGACAGCACCAGGCAGGTTATTTTCCCACTAGAATCAAAGCTATCAGTTTGTGTCTCTCTTATCTGATGTCAAACTGATTAAGGTGGAGGCCAAGTTTCCTTTATCTTCATCCCTTAAGGAGTGAACATTGAGTCATTTTCATTAAGCTGACTGATATATTCACCCTCTTCTTCCCCAAATGTTCAGCTCTCTTGTGGTGGATCCAATTTCAAAAGGATCCTCAAAGTCTGCCACTCTTCTCCCCTCAAGCCCCAAACATCCAGGTTCCTAAAAGACTGGCCAGGTGGCTAAATTGGCTGGTTGCAGGCTGTCTCTTCTGTCTGAGGATCCTGGAAAGAACATAAATATAATAATATAATATAAATAAATATGATGATATAAATATAAAAGAGCATAAATAAGGGTTGGACGATTTGACTCCTAGTCCTTCCAGATTCTGCCATTAAATAGCCACGTGGCCTCATTGAACAAGACATTTCTTCTTTTTTTTTTAAACCCTTACTTTCTGTCTTAGTAACAACTCTAACACAAAAGGGTAAAGACTAGGCAAATGGGGTTAAGTGATTTGCCCAGGATCACATAGCTAGGAAATGTTTGTTTTTTTTTTTATTTAAAAAATTTTCCATGGTTACATGATTCATGCTGTCTCCCTTCCCTCTTCCCTCCCTCCTCCTGGAGTTGCCAAGCAATTCCTCTGGGTTATACACATATTATCACTGAAATCCAGTTTCCATATTATTCATTTTTGTAATAATCTTTTAAAACCAAACCCCAAATCGCATACCCATATAAACAAATGATAAATCATCTGTTTTCTTCTGCATTCTACTCCAACAGTTCTTCCTCTAGATGTGGATAAAATTCTTTCTCATAAGTCCCTCAGAATTGTCTAGGAAATGTTTGATGTCAAATTTGAACCCAGGTCCTCCTGGCTCCAGACCTGGCACTCTATCCACTTGATCCACTTAGCTTCCCTTTGGCCCTTTGCTTTTTCAGTGCCTCAGTTTCCTCATCTGTAAAAAGAAGGGTATGAGATTATCTCTAAGGAACCCCAAAGTCCTAAGTGTCTATATCCCTTAATCCAATAAAGCCAACAGGTCTGGGAACTGATTGTTTTCTCAATCCCAGCTCAGGGATCAAGAAATAAACTCCGGCAGCTCTCCGGTTACCTACAGAGTGTATCAATGTCACTCTTTGTTGAAAACACCTGAGGTCTCCTGAATAATTTATACTCCTACTCTTCTCTTTATAAGGAGATCACATGGCGCTGGACACAGGGAGCTAATCTTCCTTCCAGGTTACCCAATGGCCTCAGGAACAGAAGTCAGATTCATACTGCAGAATATTGCCCTGCAGCACAGACCTGGGAGTCTTGGCTTTGCCGTTGACTCCGTTGCTGGGGTCATGCATATTTTCTGGCCTCAGCTTGTCCCGCCATATGCATTTGGGTGGAATTCTGGGGTGTTAACTGAGACAACAAATATGAGGTCCTAGAGGGTTCCTTTGTGGAAGGGAAATGGGGATGTTTGACCTGGAGATGAGAAGACTAGAGGGTGAATGACGGGGCACGATTATTTTAAGTATTTGTAAGACGGTCATGCGGAGGACAGGTTAGACTTGTTCTTATGCCTGACTTGTTCTCTTGTTATCATGATACTATGGAAAGTGTGTGGGATTTGGAGCAAGACGACTTCGGCTCAAATCCTCCCTCTGCCACTGTGGGATCATGGGCAAATCGATGAATCTCTTTGGGCCTTGATTTTATTTTCTATAAGATTAAGGGATTGAATTCTATGAGCTCTGAGGGCCCTTCAAGCTCTTGGTTCATGTTTTTTGGTTATTGGGCAGTAGGTAAGTGATTAGGAATTAATGAGTGTAAAAGTGAAAATTGGGACGAATAACCCTTGTTATTCTATTTGACAGCTAATGTTTTCTTGCTCTCAAGCAGTATGGCACCAAAACACAATTATATTCCACAATTCCTTAAGGCAAGTTCTTAATTAAGGGGAGATGAAAAAGATTGACATTGGTGGGCATCATGGCAGGCCATTGGTAGGAATACCATTGATTGAAGAGAGGAAACCCCTCAAGTCATACTCAGGGGCATATCTCTACTAACCAATGGGATCAAACAGAACCTGGAACAATGGGGCAAAGTGGCAAAGAAAAAGATTTAGGCTCCATGTAGGGAAAACTTCCTAACAATTAGAGATGTCCAAAAGTGGAAGAAGAGTCAACCTAGAGAGATTATGGGTTTCTCTTCCTTGAAGCCCTTCAAAGAGAGGCTGGATGACCATGAATTAAGTATGTTTTAGCTTGATTTCTTTTCAGTGAACTAGATGGTCCCTGAGGTCCCTTCCAACTATTAAAATCTGTGATTCTATAAGAATGTTCATATATGTATATACACCTATATCTATCTATCTCTATATCTCTATATATCTATATGTATATATGTATTTTTTTTTCCAGGAGTGAGGAACCTCTGATCCATGGCCCAGATCCTACCCTGGCTAAGTTTCATCTGATTTAATCATCTGACTCACAAAGCTAAGTATCTTTTGTCTCCACTGGCCACTGCAGTAAAAATCAACAAAGAGAATCAAGATCAAAGCAGATAATTTTCTTGGGTAAGGACTCCATAATTTACTCTGAGCCATTCCTGTTGGTTCCTATAGCATCATAGGATCAGAGCTAGAAGGGACCCTAGAGAGGACCTAGTTTTGCCTGCTCATTTTAAAAATGAGGGAATTGAGTCCTAGAGAGTTTAGGAAACATGCCCCAGGTCACACAGAAGGTAAATAGCAGAACTGGGATTAGGATTTTTATTTCATGTATGGATTGGATTGATTGAATGGCCATTAAGGTCTTTTCAAGCTATTTGACCAAGTTGTGAACCCAAGTGTTCCAATTTCAAATCCAGTCCTCTTTCCACTATGCTATGCCAAGTCTCCCTCCAGTTCACTGTATTTTTCTTATTTCTTCGTTCTCCAGATAAACTAGCATATTAGCAATACTGACCTGAGCTCAATAGCTTCAAGGGAAACTAGATGATGGCATGGACAAAGGGTTGGATCTGAAGTCAAGGCAACATGAGTCCAAATCTAGGCTCAGACACTTACTAGCTATGTGACCCTGGGCAAGTCACTTAGCCTCTACCTGCCTCCATTTCTCATCTACGAAATGAGGATAATAATGCATTCATCTCCCAGGGTTATTATAAGGATCTAATGAAATAATATTTCAAAATACTTTGCAAATCTAGCTAGTAATTCTATTATAATCATTATGGAACCCTTATCAAAGGAAATTATCAGCTTTAAATATGATCCTCTTTGGTGATCTTCCCTGTGGTGGCCAGTAGAGACATCTAATTTTGTGAGTCAGATGATAAAATTGGATGAAATTAAGCCAGTGTAGGATCTTGCCAAGGGATCAGAGGTTTCTTGCTCCTGATTGCTATACTTATTATTTTAATCATTAAGTATGTCTAGAAGAGGAGGAAGGTTACTTGTAGCAAGAAGGAGAGATAGTACTACCACCCTGTTAATTGTGAGACAGTAAACAAATGGAGGAAGGCTTGTATTAGGATTATGGAAAGATGTGGACAAAATTAAAACAGGATGAGAAGTAATGGAGAGGTTGCAATCTGTCTTGGAGGAGGGATTACTTATATTGGTGAAATCAAAGAAAGAAATATTTATAAGGAAAAAGCAAAAATTCAGAAATATGACCCAAATTACAGTCAATAACTAGTGCATAAAAGAAATCTATCTGGAATATTCTGAGCGGCTCCTAAGCTTACTAAATCTGCCTATCTCTGGGTTGAGAGGAATCAGCACTTTAAAGGAAGGAACAGCTTGACAGGGGAAGTAGTCACTTGGGACCTGAACTCCCTCCATTCCAGCTTCCTACCAAATCCCCATCCTGTTCCAAAAACCTTCTCTGTCACACAGAGCTGATATTAAGTTCAAGGTTATATACACAAAGTACTTTTGTAAGCCAATTTTTTTCTATCCAGATCTATGATTTCATTGACATAGGAACCTCTTTTTTTTTTTTTTTTTTTTTTTTTTTTTTTTTGGTCTGAATCTGTGATTTCCCATAGGATGAAGGCTCTTTTAAAGAGACTTACCTCCCTTTCACTAGCCCCTCTTTTGCCTAATTCTCACCCTTTCTAGCTCCCCAGTTTTGCCTCCTTTTCTGGCTTGAACCTCAAGTCCCCCAGGTCCCAATCGACCTTGCTTCAGCGAGGATTCAAAAAGGGCTTCTTGAACAAGGCATTTCTCCAGGTAAACAAACAGCGACCACAATCTTTTGTTGAGTAGGAATCAGATAGATTAGAAATATGAACCAGTTAGCATTTGGATCAGACATTCTAGACGTCAAACAGGAAAAGGGATAGGGCATCTGAGTAGTGTGTGGACAGGCAGAGAGTAGGGTGGGAGATCCAGTTACTGACCAGGAAACTTCAACCCTAATTCCCAGAACAGAAGTCTTTGGTGGGTTAACACACAGGTATCTTCCATCCCTGTCCCCACTCTAATCCCTGTATCCTTTTTCAGGGTTTGGATTCATACTGTCAAACAAGGGTAAAAGGATGAGCTCATCTTTCTTCCTTTTCTCATATTCTTACTTTTTAAAAAAAAATTGAACTTCCTTAGCCACATGCCTCCTCTTTGAATTACTGCAACTTATCAGAGATTCAAAAGTGCTGAACAAGATGGAGAGACTTGGGCTAGAACCTAATACAATTAGGTGGAATCGCAGGTGGTCAAATTCTCTCCTCAAATCAATCTCTTCTAATGCCTAGTTTCTTTGAAGGTTAAGTTCAAACTTTACTTACTACATGAGGTCATTTCTAATTCTCAAAGCTGCCAGTCCCTCCTGACACCAGCACCCCTGCCAATTTACCTTATATATATTTTAAATATACATTGTACATATTTTTACATGTGTAAAGTGTTTGAGTTGCTCATATAAGATGTATATATATTCACTTGGACTATCTAAAAAGGGCTTCTGGAGGGCAGCAAGGTAGTTCATTAGATGAAGAGCCAGGCCTAGAAACAGGAGGTCTGGGATTCATATCTGGCCTCAGACACTTCTTAATTGTGTGACCCTGAGCAAGTCATTTAATTCCTATTTCCTAGCCTTTACTTCTCTTCTGCACACAGTATTAATTCTAAGAAAGAAGATAAAGGCTTTTAGATAGATAGATAGATAGATAGATAGATAGATAGATAGATAGATAGAAGAGTAGGTAGGTAGACAGATAAATAGATGGATAGATGGATTGGATGGAGGGGGGGGGTGCTCCTAAAGAGTCACTGATAGATAGCTCTCTCTCTGAAATCTTGCTCACTCATCTTCAAGAGAAATTTTTACTCCTGCCTGGAAGGGAGCAAGAAGTCACAAGATTGGCTGCTCTGTTCTCCCCTGAGAGAGGATACCTGACTAGAATGATATCTGTTTAACCCCCTATATATTGGTGGTCTAGAGACATGAATAATTTTAGGTTCAAAAGCAGAAAAGTTGCTTGTTTCTCTGGTTGACATCACCTAAAAAGGAAGAAGTAATACCAAACTTTCTCCTGAAAGGGTTCATTCCACATCAAATTCTAATTAAACATAAGATTATCCAGAAAGTTTCTAGTGAGGTAAATCCACTGATCCAAGCAGAGAACAAACGAATCAGAACTGTTATACAGATCTGAATATGCCAAAAAAATATGTGAAGTGAATGAGCTCTCTCACTGGAGACACAAAATATCAGTTCAATCAAGAGAGAAGCCCCATCTCACACCACAAGGAAATTCTCTGAGAACATAAATATGGCATTTTTAGATGACACAAAGCCAGGGAGGGATAGCTACATGTTAGATGATAGCCAGGATCCAGGAAATATCTTCATAAGTGAGAACATTTAATTGAATCCAAAGAGATGAAATTGAAGTTGGAATCATTTAAAGTCTTATGGTTGGGCTCAAAAAAATCTATTTGACAAATATATAAGTGGGTGAGTATGATTAGATTCTGCTGAAATTCCTCTGAAGCTTTTAGAGAAGTTTATAACCAAAATGAATCAATAATACAATATGGCATCCAAAAATTCTAATCCACTCTTTGGCATACAGAATAAGGTAGGTCATGGTCCCATTGTTCTCTGTTATGGTCAGATCATACCTGGAGTATGATGTTAAATTCTGGAATCCAGAACTTAATTTATTTTAAGATTTGGTATATGAATATAAGAAGGCAACAAAGATGGCAAAGGGCCTCAAGAGCTTGACATATAAAGACTACTTAAAGGAAATGGAGCTGTCTAGCCCGAAAAAAGAGAATACAAATGGGGGAACACCATCTTAAAACACTGAAAGATTATAACTGTTTTGTTTGGGTCCCAGAAGACAGAACTAAGCCAATTATTTTGTGTAAGGAAAAACTGCTTGATGACTAAAACTTTACAAAAGTGAAATGGTGAACCTTTGGAGATAGCAAGTTTTTGGTTTTTTTTTTAAACCCCATATCTTGTGTTAGTGTCAGTTCTAAGACAGAAGAGCAGAAAAGGCTAGACAGTCGGGGCTAAGTGACTTGCCCAGGGTCATATGGCTAGGAAGTCTCTGAGGCCAGGGCAAGTTTCCTTTTACTCAGAAGTTTTCAGGCAAAAGCTGAATGACCCATTTATCAGGTACAATGCAGAAGGTATTGGTGTTCAAATATGGTTAGTCTAGATGGCCTGTGAGATTTCTTCCAATCTTCAATTTTTGCAATTCTAGGGAACCATGGTCCAAAGACCTAGGCTCAAATCCCAGCTATCTTACTTCTTGTGGGATCCTGAGCCAAGAGTGCTTTTTTCTTTCCAGGTCTCAATTTCCTCATCTATAAAACAAGATGATGTTTGTAAAGTGCTTTATACTTAACATAAATTTGAGCTATTATTTTTTTTTGCATTTGTGATTGTTTTTAAATGACTGTTCAAGTCTCTTCCAGTGCTAAATTCCCTCATCTTTTGATCAGATGTGATTTGCTTAGTCTTCAAAAAATAACAAACAGGGGGCAGCTGGGTAGCTCAGTGGATTGAGAGCCAGGCCTAGAGACAGGAGGTCCTAGGTTCAAATCTGCCCTCAGACACTTCCCAGCTGTGTGACCCTGGGCAAGTCACTTGACCCCCATTGCCTACCCTTACCAATCTTCCACCTATAAGTCAATACACAGAAGTTAAGGGTTTAAAAATTAAAAAAAATAAATAACAAACACTGCTTCCCAGCTTGTGTGTGTTGGCACATCCAGCCCACGTTCTAGGCACGCATATGGCGGCTCATTTCCACTCTGTCTCAGTTCTTGGGGGAGTCTGCAAGGGGCACACAGCCCTCTGCTCACACACACACACACACACACACACACACACACACACACACACAGAGAAATTCCCAGTTATTCCCACCACCACCTCTTCCAGGACACCAGAAGAACAGAAGTCCTTGGATAAAAAAATTTAGATTTAGAAGGGACCAAAAGTGGTAAATAGACCATCTAGTCCAAAATACTCAGTTTATCAATGAGGAAACTGAGACGGAGGAAGGGTGAATGATTTGCCCAGGATTGCCTAGCTAATAAAATTCTGATTTTCTCACTCCGAGTCCCACACTCTGTTTTCTGGACCGTGTTGCCTTTTTCTCACCCCCATTTGTATAATGGCAAGGACTCACATTTACAGATTTATAAAGCAATTTTCCTCACAACCCTTCTGTGAAGTAGCTATTGGATTGTGAACCCCATTTTACAGATGAAGAAATGGAGACTCAGCTCTGAGTTAAATGATACTACTTAGCTGTGTGACCTTGGGCAAGTCAATTAATCTCAATTGCTTAGCCCTTATCTTCCACCTTAGAATCAATACTTAGTATCGATCTAATTGACACGTAGTATCATTTTTTTGTTTGTTTGTTTTTTTAATTAAATGACTTGTTCAAGCTAGCCTTAGCAAAGGTGACATCCATCCTTGGGGCTTGGGCTCCAACACCAGAATTTTTTTCATTTCCCCTCAATGCTTTTTCTCCCCATCTTTGTTCTGTTTCTCTCCTCAGAGAAGAACATTTCAGTTTCTTTTTCCTGCCAACAGAGACTGTGTCTCCTCCCATTTCTGTAATCCTCATAATAATGTAGGACTCAGTACCTGGGGTCAGCTCAATGCCTGGGGAAGGAGGAAGGCAGTAGGAGGAGGGAACGAGCTTTATTGAGTGCCCACTATGTGCCAAGGACTGTGAAAAGTGCTTTACCCTTTACAAATCTCTCTGAGAAGCCCATATTCCCTGTTAATATTGCTGTAATCCTTGCTTTCTTCTCTATGAATCTTAAAATTCTGACCCTCTGTTTAACCCCAGCTCTGGTCTTGGCTGGCGGTACTAAAAAAGAAAAGTGAGTTCAGAAGCCCCAGATTCTCATCCAGGTCTGTCCCTTACTGGCTTGTGTGACTTTGGACAAACCTCTTTGCCTCTCGGGGCATTCATTTCCTCTTTAGATTGGGGAGAATCTCTGCTGTTCCTCTTTCACTGGGCTGCTAGAACCCTGCAGGAGACTTGCACAAGCATCAAGAGAGGAAGAATTCTTACCTCCCTGGTGGAGGTTTGGCACATGCTTGCTCCATTTTGGAGGGCACCAGGAAGCTGTTTCTGGGGGAATCATGTTGCTATGTAAAGGAAGAATTCTTTTTTTTTTTAGTTTATTTATTTAATTAATTAATTTAAAATATTTTCCCATGGTTACATGATTCATGTTCTTTCCCTCTCCTCCTCCCTCCCCCCTCTCATAGTCAATGAGCAATTCCACTGGGTTTTACATGGGTCATTGATCAAGATCTATTTCCATATTATTAATATTTGCACTAGGATGCTCCTTCAGAGCCCACATCCCCAATCCTATCTCCATTGACCCATGTGATTAAGCAGTTGTTTTTCTTCTGAGTTTCTGCTCCCACAGTTCTTTCTCTGGATGTGGATAGCGTTCTTTCTCATAAATCTAAAGGAAGTATTCTGAAAAGAAAGTAGAACATGGTTAGGCATTTTTTAAAAACCTTACTTTCTGTCTAGTATTCATTCTAAGACAGAAGAGCGGTAAGGGCTGGACAATTAGGGTTAAGTGACTTGCTTAGGGTCACACAGCTAAAAAGTATCTGAAGCCAGATTTGAACCCCTGTCCTCCCCTCTCCAGGCCTACCTGTCCCACCTTCAGGATTTTAAAAATTTCCCTGGAAGAAAAATAGGTCCCAGAATTGGAGATTTTGACCAGATCGCCACCAAGAAGGGAATAAATACTAGAGCAAAGATTTTCTTTTTTTCAAAAAAAGCTTTTATCATAATGATCCATAAAGCCAAGCAAACTGCATTTTACTATACATTTTCTAGTTGGAATAATTCTGCCATTTGTCCTTTGCTGAGTGACAAAAGCAAGAAATATTAGAGCTAGAAGGGGCTTTAGGGGTCATCTAGTCCAACCCATTGACTCTTCAGTGGCCCAGTCACATCTGAGAGAAAGTGACCTTCTCTTCTTCCAAGGGCCTACCAGTGCCCCATCCACTGCCTAAGCATGCAGATAATCCGGCTACCCACTGCAGCTAGCAGTTACTAACAGCTAAGAAAGAATGGAATTTGGAGAAGGGGAAGAAAGATGCTGAGAAGGTCCAGAGATCCAACAGCTCCATCTCAGCCAGCCACAATTCTCTGGAGCTCTGACCCTCAGTAAGCAGGAATTCTCAGAGGTCCTAAAGAGGCTACAGACACTATTTCCACTTTTTAAAGTCCTGAACTATTAAAAACAAAAAGCAATAACAGAATATATCTGAAAATAAAACAAGCCTTGGCTCCTCTTAAGTGAGAAAACATTTAAATTTTTAAAACCTTTAACAAGGGTCTTTTTCTGTGCAGATGCACCATTGAAGGGGAAATTGAGCTTTTGCATAATGCCACAGCTGATAGTAAGCATAATGAAACCTTTCAAACTTGCTTGTCAAGTAGCCAAATTATGACAGTTCATTGTCTGTTCAATTTGAGGCTCCTTTTGAACTTGAGGCCTACGCTGCCAAAACTCCTCTGCCTCTCCACCCCCTCTTTGGCCTTGCCAGTAAGATTCCTTAAGAAGTCAGGAAAAATCAGTTCTCCCCTTTGACCTGACGGGTTCCTTATCTTTTCCTCCCCTTAAGCAGGGCCAGAAATACAGCTTCATTAGTCACAGGGAGAACTTTGCTCATGGCCACTTAAACATAAAATGTTAACACTGGAAAGAGTCTCGCAAGTATAGCGATAGTAAACTCTACTAGGGCCATTCAGCTATATATATCTGGACTTGGAAAACCATATATTAACTTTATGTTTTATTGTATTTGTATTTATTTTGTTAAATATTTCCCAATTATGTTTTAATCAGGTTCTAGTCATACTCAGGAGAGTTAAAGGCCATCAGGAGTGAGTTTGACTACCTTTGATCCATTCTTACCTCCCACTGGACACAAGAATCAACCCCCTGGGGCATTTGGGTGGCTCATTGGATAGAGCACCAGGCTTGGAATTGAGAAGACCTGGGTTCAAATTTGCCCTCAGACTTTGCCTCACTGTGTGACCCTGGGCAAGTTACTTAATTCCAATTGACTAGCCCTTGCCCTTCTGTCTTAGAATTGTTGCCAGGACAGAAAATAAGGGTTCTAAGAAGAAAAAGAATCGGACAGAAACTCATCTAGCCTCGGAGTGAACAGCGGGTGGATTGGGGAGTTAAAGGCTTAGGTCTCCAGCTATTCTCTTTGTGACTTATCATGGGCCTTCAGGCTTCTCCTCTGTCTAATGAGGGGAGTTGACTAGACCTCTGAGGTTCCTTCTAATTCCAAATCTATGGTCGTAGGAATATCTCTACTGATATGGATCTCACAACTTTTTGAAGACTATCTGCACTATTTTTAAAGAGCTCCAAATGTTAGAATTCTTTCTTTTATTGAACCCAAACATGCCTCCTTGTAAGTTTTAGAACACTGTTTTTTGGCCTCTACTACCCACCAAATATTTCCCCTTTTTTAATTGTCCTTTTGTTCCCATCACTATTCCCATGACTCCCCAGACAAAAACACTCCAGCCACCACTCCATTAGAGATGTCTCTCCCTATTAAAAGGTGAGCTCCTTGAGGACAGAGATGGTCTTGGCCTTGCCTTTCTATCCCCAGAACTTAGCACAATACCTGGCAGATAAAAAGACAACTAATAAGAATTCTCTTCTCTTCTGACTAGTCAAAAAAGGAATAAATGAGTCATTCAGTAATTCCTTTTCTGACTAGTCAAAAAATGAATTAATGAAAAATTCATTTGGTAATTCCTTTTCTGACTAGTCAAAAAATGAATAAATGAGTCAAAAACTCATTCAGTAATTCCTTTTCTGATTTGTCAAAAAGAAATGATAAATTTCACTTTCCCCATCCTGTGGCCCCATCAAACGCCCTGTGTCTCTTCACCAATAAACTTATCACTCTTACAATATACACGGCAATATTAGGTCTCACTAGCTTAAGTGATCTCATTTTAAGTAATAGACAGGCTCGCCAAAATCTGGGCAGTCCTAAAATGATAGGAGGTTAGAGCCAGAAGGGACCTTCAAGATAATCCTATTAATAATATTTCTCTCCTATTTCTCCATGGTGGTCCCTATGTTAAGAACTCACCCAGTAAATTCTTATTTCATTCGCTCAGGTGCCATGCAAGTCTCTCTGGAATGCCCGACGTCTTGGAATTCTTTGGCTTCTGTGTCACACGAGGGTGACCCCTCAACTCCATCGGCCTCTTCTCTCCCTTCCAATTTTGTTAACCAAGTGAGATATTATATTGTAAAGAGCTTTGCAAACTGAAGAGTGCTATAAAAATCTTAGCTAGAAGATTTATTCTAATATAGTCGTATTGTCAGCAGCCACAGCTCTCTACATCCTCCATCCTGTCCATTAAATGTATTTCAGATGAACTTCTCTAACAGTTCGTAGGGCTAGACTGCTACATTCAGTCTGTGTATATTAATTCTACTCCCTACCCCCTCCTAAAAGTATGGTCAATCCACATCTCAAAATAAAGAAGAATGTACTATTTATCTCCTTTTTTTCTTTTAAGGGTTTAATAAAACCAAAAACAGGGTCAAAGTCAACACTTCTGAATTCCACAATTATCTCCATCATTTCTAGCTCTATTGTCATTCCCTTTGCTCAAAATATGTAGACTGAAGGTTGGCCTTGAAAATTCAATGTGTTTAGGGATAGCTAGATGGCTCAGCAGATGGAGCCAAGGTTTGTAGATGGGAAGTCCTGGGTTCAAGTTTGACCACTCCCTAGCTATATGACCCTGGGCAAATCATTTAACCCCAACTGCCTAACTCTTACAGCTCTTTTGCCTTGGAATTCATAGTTATTATTAATTCTAAGACAGAAGGTAAGGGTTTTTTTTTTTAAGTCAACATATCTAATCAACTCCAAGCAATAATTCTTACAATTCTAAGCATTAAAGAAAACACCCTGGATTTGCAACCAGAAGTTGTTGTTAAATGCTCTGACTCTTTGTGACCCTTTTTGGGGGTTTTCTGGGAAGAGAGACTGAAGTACCTCTGTATACTGAGGTAGTGAAGTATTTCCTTCTCCAATTCATTTTCCAGCTAAAGAAACTGGAGCAAAAGACTTGTTCAAGGTCACTCAGCTATTAAGTATCTGAGACTGGATTTGAACTCAGGAAGATGAGTCTTTCTGCCTTCAGGCCAGGCATTCTACCCACTGGGCCACCTAACTTTCTCCTGAGTCTGAGGATCTAGATCCAAATGGAGGCTCTAGTACTTCTTATTCCTTGGACAAGTTACTTCACTTTTCTAGGCATTAGTTTCCCTATTTGTCAAATGAGGGGGGTGGGATTTGATGATCTCCAAAGTTCATTTTAGCTCTAAGTCCCATTATCTTAGTTTGTCCCTGTTACCCAATAATTTTGTGAAAAACAAAGCTCAAATCTGTCCTGGTGTGACTCAATCCCATTATCCCCAGGATGTGCCCAGGTGAATGCCTCCATTATGTGTGATCACTGTTCAGGACAAGATGACCAGATGGTCACATAGATACAGCCCAGAATGTCTCCTTTTAGTAGGCCTGCTTCCTAATTTTAGTTTTGATTCTCTTTCCCCATAATTTCCAGCTTTATATATTTCCAAACATCTCTCTACCTGGGATAATTTTGTCTACAACGGTTCCACAATGAATATACATAGCAAATAGCAATGAAACTATTTATTCAATTTGATGGAAAAATAGAAATCAGAGAAAGCATACATAGGAGAATATTATAAATTATAGTATATAATATACTGTATTATACATTATGTGACATAAAATAATATGTAATAAAATTAAAATATATAAAAATTATAAATAAAGACAATATAGACTGAAAGAGCTTTCCCATTAGAAACTAGGTAACTCAGCTCCCAGTGGGAAATTCTCCCTGTCTCCAGATTAGCAAGCTAAGGATAGAGATATAATGGAGACTGCAAGCTCCTGTCACACTGACTTTTTCCCAGAGCCCTTTTCTGCCACCTGAAGTGGAGTTGGCATTGTTTATCTCCTCCCTTAAAGATGGAAGCCAAAAGACCCTGAAGAGACTCAAACCGTAGATGAGACAGAAGACTAGGGCTGGACATTATCTTTATCAGTGAGGGTCCTATATTAATGGTCTTTGGGGTTCAGGTTACCCAAATATTATCTCATTTGATCTATACAACAGCTCTGGGAAGTAGGGGTTCTTCTTCTTTTTTTAACCCTTACCTTTTATCTTAGAATCAATACTAAGCATCTGTTCCAAGGCAGAAGAGTGGTAAGAGCTAGTCAATTGGGATTAAGTGACTTGTCCAGGGTTACAGAGCTAGAAAGTGTCTGAGGACAGATTTAAACCCAAGACTTCCCTTCTCCAGGTCTGATTTTCTATCCACTGAGTCACCTATCTGCCTTTGGCAGGTGCCATTATTAGCTTCATTTTACAATTAAGGAAACAGAGGCAGAGGAAGGTGAAGTGACTTGCCCAAATGTCGCATAGCTAGTATTTGAAGTTGCATTTGACTTTGGGTTTCCTTGACTCCAGACCTAACCTGTGTGAGAAGCCAATCAGATGATCAACGCCAGGGCATAGATTATATTAATACTACCGCTACTAATTAATCATTATCAGGAACCCCTCATCTAGATAAGATCCAAGAGGAATGTGGGAGGTGAAACTGACTGAATTAAAAATAATCATTCTAAGGCAATACAGAGGAAAGAAGGTTTGAGCCTGGAAGAATACAGAGAATAGGGAAGTCCAGACTTTCCTCAGCTTCAGCCTGGAAATGACAAACCACCTCAGAGTGGAGACTGTGAGGGAATTAACAGAACTAAGTTTATGCTTACCCAAAGCAAAGGGTCCTTGTCCCAGCTAAAAACTGTAACCACACTGAAAAACGCATAGCTGAAGAGAGCATGGTACCAGGGTTGATGAGAACATGATTGGGGATGTAGACCTGAAAAGACCACACCCATGTAACTATCAATAATGTGTAAATAAGTCTTGACTGACCACACCAGTGGAAATTCGAATTAGCTACCGTGGGGGGAGAGGGTGAGTATGGGGATGGTGGGGAGGTGAAGGGGGTGAAGGGTAAAGTAAAAACATGACTTATGTAACCAGGGAAATTTTTTCTAAAAATAAAAAATTATTAAAAAAAATTAAATTAAAATAAATAAATAAATAAATAAAAATAAGAGATAAATAAATAAAAGATATTAGGGTTTTAAAAATTATTTTAAAAAAAGATGTCCCTACTGTCTCAAAATTATCAGCGTCTTTGGGTGTTCTGCTGCTCTACAATTGTGGAGATCTAGAATTTGTTTGGATTTACACATCACAGGATCAAGAACCTAGTCAACAAGCCTGGATGGCTTCAACTGATTTAGTACATATTACTAGATTGTGAACTTTGATTTAATATAATACAATTTGAAGATTATGCTTTTTTGATCTTTGGGCAAGTTTGTACATGACCTGCAGGTTTCCCTTTGCAATCTTATTTCCTGTTATTTCCCCCTTCTACTGGCTACTTAAAAACTTAATTACTCTTCTGAATAGAAGGGGCAGGCAGTGGTCAAGGAGGGCCAAAACAAGATACAGTTTGAACACAGTTCCTGACACATGTGGTTCAGCACCATTGTATTTCTGTCTACTCTTTTCCACCTCTTGGATTCTGAGTGTATTTGTGGCAAAGTGAGCAATAAGTGGAGCAGAGATTAGAGAGGGAGGGGGTCAAGACTCAAGAAGACTCCTTGTATTGGGTTCAAATATTTAGATATTTAGTCTCAGCTTTCTCATCTGTAAAATTAAATGGTGAAGAAATGGCAAACGATTCCAGTATCTTTGTCAAGAAAACCCTAAATGGAGTCACGAAGAGTCAGATATAACTGAAAAATGACTCAATGAGTGTCCCTGGTGTCGTGGGAAATGCTGGATAACTATCGTTCCTGCTATTCCCTTTTCTAAAGAACTGAGTCTACTGACTAATTGTTAAGACGTACAACAGTGTGGGCTCATGAACTAGTGTTTAGAAGGATTGTCTCCTTCAGGGTAACCCCAAGAACCCTGAAAGTGATAACAGTCACCAACCTGAGGATCCAACATACTAGTGGTACTGCAAGTTAGACAAGCAAACCCTGAGAGGAGTACAAAATAAATTCAGAAAAGTAGTCTGGAATTCAAAATGGCAACATAAAGTGGGAGTATAATGGCAAAGGAAAGGTCTGGACAGAGTATTATAAGAAATTTTAGAGACAATTTTCAGTTATAAGGATCCAGAAAGACATCTTGGAAGAGGTGTTATCTAAATTAGGTCTTGAAAGAAGAGAAGAATTTCAACAGGGAGAGAGATGGAATGCCTCATTTAGAAATGAAATCTCCAAGGAAATTCTGGAAGTGACCCATTCTAATAGCAATATTAATGATGCATTTTTAAACAGAACTTTAAGGTTTGAAAAATATTTTCCACATCTGTAAGCTATATAGTTGCAATTGCAACTGGGTGTACTAATGCTCACTGCGCCTTTGGCAAGCTGTAAGATTGTGATGGAAAGTTCAAGCCCTCCTTTCCCCAAGGAAATGGGGAAGAGTAGGAGGCAACGGTGTCAGAAAATGTGAGAAGATAGATTCTGGAGAGAAATAAAATGGGTTATTTGAACCTTGACACAATGAGCAAAGTGGTTTGGTGTAGGCAGCAGCACACCATGTATGCAAAACAAATTTTTCTCTTATGCAAGTTTAAAAAAATGGAAGTAATCCTCCAAGGGACAAAGCTTGAAAACATTGACTCTTAAAGTCGCAGCCCAGAAAGTAGAGTTAGGAAAAAAGGATGCTGCTCCTGTGAGGATGGGGGCTAGCCAAGACTTTTCAGTCAAACATCTTTCATGTGGTACACCACCAGATGCACAGCATCACCACTACCACACAAGTATGATCATCCCTCACTCACAGTGGGGAAAACTGAGAAGTGCATGACTCGTCCATATTACATACTTGCAAAGTATCAGAGTTAAGACTCAAATTCAAGTCTTTTCATTCTAAATCCAGTCATTAAATTATTCTTAAATATTAAATTCTAAATCTATCAGGCTGGATTGCCTATTTCATTTGCTCACAGCATTTGACCTGGTGAGTCTTCTGATCACAATTGCTTTGGTTCTGTCTCTCTAAGAATGAGACTTAGATGGGGTGACCCTTCAAGGTTTCTCCTACTACGGAAGATGCCTATGATTACTGACAGTTTCAATTTGACACAAGGAAGGACCCGCTAACAATGTGCTCAGGAGATACTGGGCACCCCATCAGTGGAAGTCTTCCAGTAGACACCTGATGACCACTTGTTGGAGATGTCATAGATGTGATTCTTCCTTTGGGTAGAGATTAAACTAATTAAAGATCAATTACCACTGGATGAGCCAATGGTGAATCTCCACATTTAGTGCTATTGATGTATGAGCCTTTATCTACGAAGAGGAAGGAAAAGGCTTTTTGAATTCTTTGTGAGTGTCTTATAGTTTTAGGTGGCCTTTGAGTTAGGCTGTTCTTACATTTAGGGTGGTATGAATTATACATGGAGGCTCATAGGCTATTAGAGCTTCCAAACACTAGAAAAGATTTTTTCCTTCCCTTTGGATGACTAGGCTTTTGCCACAAATGGGCATCACGGATAAATTAAAAATAGAACAGTATGGAAAGACAGTATTGTTTGACCTTAATAAAAACCCATCTTCATAAGTTTACTTTCTTTGCTTTCCTAATTGCCTCTCAGACCTTTAAAACTCTCATTCGCTGCCATCCAGAAGTCATTACTAAGAAGCTTACCAGCCTAACAAAGAGGGGATGAAGTCAGGGAAATGTCTGCACTAACTGCCTTTCATCATAAGTGAAGGAGATGAGACCTGTATAAGCTATGCTTCAAGGTTCTAACTTGTCTGGAAAGTACTGTGAAAAGAGATAGGAAATAGATAGGCTTTGATATTGTCACCTCAACAGTAGTGGTGTCGCTGGAAGTTCTATCCCTAAAGCAAGGGATTCTTAACCTGTTTTGTGTCATGTATCTCTTTGGCAATCTGGTGAATGGAGCTTACTAGAATAATGTTGTTGTTATTTTAATTTTCATTTTTTCATCTTTTTTTTTAAAAATTGTATTTTTTACTAATTGTATATAGAAACAATTTTTAACATATGTTTTTGACACTTTGCAAATCCAAATTCTCTCCCTCCATCCCCTCAAACCTCCCTGTGGTGGCAAGAAATATGATGTGTTATACATATGCTATTGTGCAATACATATTTCCATATTTGTCATATTGTGAAAGAAGACACATATTGTATATTCAAGAAAAAATTCATGAAGGAAATAAAGTGAAAATAGAATGAATGCTTTGATCTCCTACAGAATAATGTTTTTAGAGATATAAAATAAGAGACATGTAATTACTGAGGAAAACATATTGAAATAGTCATCAAAGTATTTTTTTAAAAATGAGTTTACA
>NC_058133.1:117774268-117876766 GCF_016433145.1 Gracilinanus agilis
TGTTCTAAATCTCTAATAATTAGAGAAATGCAAATCAAAACAACTCTGAGGTATCACCTCACATCTAGCAGACTGGCTAAAATGAAAGGGGAGAGCAATGAATGCTGGACAGGATGTGGCAAAATTTGGACATTAATGCATTGTTGGTGGAGTTGTGAAATGATCCAACCATTCTGGCTGGCAATTTGGAACTCTGCTCAAAGGGCTATAAAAGAATGCCTGCCCTTTGATCCAGCCATACCATTGTTGGGTTTGTACCCCAAAGAGATCATAGATAAACAGACTTGTACGAAAATATTTATAGCTGTGCTTTTTGTGGTGGCAAAAAACTGGAAAAGAAGGATATGCCCTTCAATTGGGGAATGGCTGAACAAATTGTGGTATATGCTGGTGATGGAATACTATTGCGCTCAAAGGAATAATAAACTGGAGGAGTTCCAGGTGAACTGGAAAGACCTCCAGGAACTGATGCAGAGCGAAAGGAGCAGAGCCAGAAGAGCCAGTCTCTTTACACAGAGACTGATATACTATGATAAAATCGAATGTAATGGACTTCTGTACCAACAGCAATGCAATGACACAGGACAGCTCTGAGGGATTTATGGTAAAGAACGCTACCCACATTCAGAGGAAGGACTGCAGGAGAGGAAACATATAAGAAAAACAACTGCTTGAATGCATGGGTTGGGGTGGACATGATTGGGGATGTAGACTCGAAACTACCACACCAATTCAACTATCAACAATTTGGAAATAGGTCTTGATCAATGACACATGATAAAACCAGTGGAAATGTGCATTGGCCATGGGTGGGGGGAATGCGGGGGGTGAAGGGGAAAGTAGGAGCATGAATCATGTAACCATGTTAAAAACAAATATTAATAAATGTTAAAAAAGAAAAAATACTAAAGGGAAAAAATAATTTATCATGTAGATTAACTTTTTTCATTTCTTCAACATTTTAGTGTTCAGTTAAAAACTATCTGAATGCTTATAGAAGAAGTAATGGGAAGTATATTGCAAGTATAAAGGTAGTGGTCAGACTGGATAATTGCCTATCCCACTTAAAATTAGATAAGATTCTTTGCCTTCAGACCTTAACTGGGTGAGAAAGTATCTCAATTAATCCAAGACTTTTGACTAAACATGAATAGTCCTTGGAAGCCAATGGATGAATTGGAGAATTTTCAATGGACATTGAAAGGAAATACTATAATTGGTTGAAGAATTTAGTGATGCTCTAGGGGCAATTGTCAAACTCCTGTAGAGATTGCAGCCAAACCAGATTAAAGTATAATTGGAAAATCTTTGTTTAACAAAATAAATAAAACATTCAATAGAATATAGATAATGTTAACTTGTGGTTTTCTAATCAATAAGCACTCTCAGGGACCTCTTTTTACTGGAGATTGACACCACTGCTCTGGAAGATTGCATAAAACCAGGAGCCAGTTTAGAAAACTTGAAAAAAAAGTAATGTTTCAGGAAAATGTTCCAGCTAAACCCCTGAAAGGAGGTGATATGGAGGAGCACTCAGCAGGGGAATGATGCACTTTTATCATGATTATATTGGTACCTGGAATGGAGAAGAGAGAAATTAGAGACAGCAAGATCAGTTTGAGTTTTCGTTGTTCAGTCGTTCCATTAGTTTGATTCTTCTTGACCCCATTTGAAGTTTTCTTGGAGAAGATTCTAGAGTAGTTTGCCATTTCCTTCTCTGTCTCATTTTATAGTTGAGGAAACAGATGCAACCAGGATTAAGTGACTTGCCCAAGGCGACACGGCTAATATGTGTCTGAGGTCAGATTTGAATTTAGGAATATGTCTCTTCCTAACTCCACGTGTGGGTGTTCTGTCAGCGACTATTAGGAGTCGAGGGAAGAAGTAATAAGGTTCTGAATTAGAATAGGATCTAGAATGAGGCAGAATATACAAAATAGAATTAGATAGCAATGTAAGTGTAGAGAAAGAGAGGAAAATGAGATACTGTGGAGACAATATCAGCAGAAGTTGGACACCAATTGGATATTGGAGGTGAGGAAAACTGAAGAATCAAAGGTTACTCCAAGGTTTTCAGAATCTCTATGAGTGGAAGGATAGTGATGCCATTCTTGGAACTAGGGAAATAGGGGAAAGAGCTAGGTTTCCTAGGAAGGGGAGTTCAATTTCACCTATGTTGACTTTGCTCAATGTCCAGATGGTCATGTTCAAGAAGATCGTGAACATGCTGAGGGCTGGGTCTGGTTATATGTATTTAGGAGTCATCTGAGAAGATGAATATGTAAGAATATTACTAATTATTATTATATATAATATATAATGAGAGCAAACGAGATTACCAAAGGTCAGTGCCTCCAGAGAGGAGTGTCTTACATTGATACTTAGGGAAGAGAACAATATCACTTAGTTCAAGAGAGAGGTCGGAAAGGTGGAGCTAAGGATGGGGAAAAGAGCTATGTGGAGGGGTGGTCATCGATATAAAATCACTCCTGGAAAGTCAAGCAGCATTAGAACTGAGGAAAGACTGGGATTAACCATTAAGAGGTCATTGTAATCTTAGAAAGGGAAGTTTCAAGTTATGAAGGAAAAAACAAACCATTTTTGTGTGGATGTGTGGAGAAACAGACGAGGCAATGGGATGACTGTCCTCCCTCTCCCGCGTCAGCCCTGCTCCATTTGCCGAGATCCTTGTAGGATTGGATATGGCTGTAATCGAGCCCCAGCTCAAACTCTACCATGGACAAGAAGCCTTTCCGAATTGAATTCCTCCAGTTAGTTCTTTACCTCTGGATTACCTGCTATTTATTTGTTATACATCTTTCTTGTCCAAGGCTGTTTTCACATGGTCCCCTTAGACTATGAGCTCCTTGACAGAAGGGACTTTTGCCTTTCTTTGTATTCTCCTGGATCAGGTGTGGTATATAAATGGTCTTACATTTTCCTCTTATCTGCCACCTCAGGGTATGTTTATTGTCCCAGGGTTTCTGGTGAAATGGGAATTAAACTGCTGAGTAAGCTCTGCCTGATTTTACCTGGGGGAATAAGCACAGTCAGGTCCAAGTGATATGGGCAAATAAGGGGCAGGAACAGGAACCGGACCCTCATATTCTGAAATCTTGCATTTCTCACTAGTTAGCACTAAACATCAACAGCAACACCTGTAGTTTCAGCAATAAATACAATTCAGAAATGAATTGTATATTGTTCAATTATCCACTATGTGGATAATTGTAACGTTCTATGCTAGACATCAGCCTTGAACCCATTCTGTTTTATTAATTGCTTATACTGTTCTTAGAAATAATTACCTATAGTGGTCCTCCAATGTACCGTATCCTCTCTGAAAGGGCAGCAAGACCTCTCCCTGACAAATGATGACAAGGTGGACAATGGAGGAACATGGCACCTGCGCACCGAGACTCCCATTCTTGTATAATGCTCCTTATTCCCTAGGACAGACTTGTACCAGAGTCTGGAAAGGGTAATGCTAAGCTACTAGACTCCAATAAATATACCAACCCTGATTCACAGAGTATGGAAGGTGCCACCCTATGGTGGAAATTGCCACTCTATGATGGAAACTTGACTCCTCAGAGGAGGCTGCCACCCTACAGAGGAGCTGCAACTCCAACCCATCCTCCAAAGAAGGTACTCTACTAGCCCCTGGGCTTATCCATCAGCCCTAAGACTACCTGATTAGCCCCCAAACTATTCCACTAGGTATTAGGCTATTATACCACCACAAACCCCTTCAAATAAAATTCTTTTCGTACTTCTGAACAAAATAGAGTTTTGAGTCTCCCATTCTTGGAGTGAGACCCTGCTACAAACGGGTGCTTTTCTCCCACATCATAAGCTCATTTGGAGCACTGCATTTACAGCTATGCCTTGGAGGGGTGGGATTTGGCAAGCATTTAGTGTACAAAAGAACTTGTTCCAATGGCTGCCAAATTAGCTGAAGAGGGTGCCGTGGAGCACTTCGAACTTGGTCAGACATGGAAGACACCAAGGTCAGCCACCACATCACAGCCATTGTCCCAACTTTTGTCTTCCTGCTGAGCTTCAGTGACTCTGGAAGAGTGAGTGAGGCTGATGACTGCCCCACTTAAATCCAATTCATGAACAACTCAAGATATCCATCCCATGTCTTTAGTTTTCTTTGAAAATTAAGGATAAATAACTGTGAAGTAAAGGGACCCAGGTCCACCATTAATCACTTCTTTGGGAGGAATAGTTGCAAAATTGGGAATTGATAACTATTTTTACAGTGAGTTCCAGATAAATTTTCTCATCAAGATTCCTTGGAAGGGGGCAGCTAGGTGATTTGGTGGATAGCCCAAGTCCAGAGATGGGAGATCCTGGGATCAAGTCTAGCCAGTTGCTAGCTGTGTGACCCTGGGCAAACTGCTTAACCCCCACTGCCTAGTCCTTAACACTCTTCCACCTTGGAACCAATAGATAGTGTTGATTCTAAGATGGAAGATGAGGGTTTTTGAAAAACAAAACAAGTTTCTCAAACACTTGGCTATATCTCTTACCTCTGATCTCAAAATGAGTACCACCATGACAAAGAAGATTACTCAACATCCCGAGAGGTAAAAATTTATTGATTTATCTCATATATCAGCATGTTATGATATGGTCACACCTGGTCATACACAGCTGACTTTATCTTATAGCCAAAAGAGGGATTTTTTTCCTTTTAAAAATACATTTTTTTTTCAGCAGGAATGAACATTTAAAAAACAAACATTCATATTTAGGCGGGAATTAAAAACAATGGCTTTTTTCCCCCAAACTCATGAGGAATAGGGCTGGTCAGCAACAGATCTCTGCGTGCTTTCTCATTTGCTTTCAGGTTCCTTCCCCCAAATTGTTCTCTACCTTTTACAGAAACATGTACGTAAGACAAAAATCCCGGTTTTCCCTCCCCCCAAAATAATAGTCTAAATCCTGACCAAAAAAGAAGAGGTAGACTGAACTGACCATCCACCTTGTTTGGTGGATTGTGCAAGATGTTCTAGTATACTTTCAAAGGGCTCATACTTGTAACCAACAAATCTGATACTTCAAATGTTCAAACCAATTTGAGATGCACATAGATGAATTTACTTGGCTTTGATGAATGAATGAAAGCAGATGAGTACATTTTGAGAAAAGTAGTGGCTAATAAAGCTCTTCAGGAAAAGTTGTAATATCATTTTTCTAAACCATAAGAAGGTCAAGCCCACCTCTACATTGCTGGTGGTCTCATTGAAAGTTCCTGCCTAGAAAGATACATTTTTGGGATAAGAATTCATTTTCCTGAGAGCTGTAAATGGTGTAAAGACACTACAGAGAGTTAAAGAGGCCACAAACAAAAACAAAAACAGGCTTTTTTTTGCCATCTGATCTGTGCCTGGGGCAATCAATTTACAACTTTTCCCTTATGAACTTTCCTCCAAATCCCAATGCAGAAAACAGATCCCCCCCCAAAGAAAAAAAAACAACTCCCCCAGACCCAAACACCCCATTCAACTAATAAAAATTAGAAGCACTTTATCTTGAAAATCAACTTTATTTTCTTGCACAGTTTAAAAAAAATAGAACCAGCTATTAGTTTCTGTTGAGAAAAGGTATTTTTGTTTTATAGGTTGTTTTTTGTTTTGTTGGTTTTTTTTTGGTATTAACACCAAATTTCTGAAAAGGTGATCTGGATAATAAAATCATTTAAAATGCATTAATAAAACAGATCCACATGTGACCAGCCCTTTACAAAAATTAATTAGTCACAACAGTCTTTACATTCATTCTTATCATACAGAACAACATGCAAATAATACACCAAGGAAAAGGGAAAGGTCAAACAGGCTAAAGTAAACAATATGGCATTAGGAAAACTAAAATCCATTTTGTAAAATAAACACAGCTTTGTAATAACCTTAAATGTGTTTTAATACAACAGTGGTTCAATGTATAACTGTTTCATTACCCAATCATAAAATAGAAGTTACTGTCAAATGCATAGGCTCCTTAACATGTAAAGAATTTGTGCATCACAGTTGTGTTCAACAGTTTTACACAATAAAAATAAAGCCATTTAAAATATGTGTGCATACTTCGCAACTAGAATACAAGTTTATTTTGCTCTTTAAACTGTTTTAAAAAAATACTAAATGTAAAAATCCACAAATATGTAATTTTGCAAAAAAACCCCAAAACAAACAAACAAACAAACAAAAAAAAAACAAACCCATATTGTATCTTTCATATGGCTCCAGTCACCTTCCCCCAACATTCTAGCGCCCTCAGTTTATTTCCAGGGCCCAGCTCCTAATTGTTGGGGATGGGTGCAAAATGGTTGAAGTAAAGCACCGACCATCGACCATTCACTGCTCCAAAAGAACCCCAGGCTTCTTTGTGATTTTGATATCCCCCACTTAGGTGGTTTTGGTCCCAAGCACATTCTGCTTTACCCACATATAAACTGAACCAATGAACTTGTGTGCCAAGCCCAGCACTTGACTTTTCCTTTCTTTTTAACAAGAGGTAATGGTTCACAGCACTGCATGGCAAGAAAAGATCATTTTTACTTTTTGCTTTATGTGAACCAGAGCTGAATACTACCATCGTGGTAAAGTCCATTTCATTTTATTTAAAAGAAAAAAAAAAAGGAAATAATTAAATCTTCCTATTTAGCAGTGCAAATAATTTTTTCTTAAATATCAACACAAACCCAACTCCTACTTATCATGATTGGAGATTATTTATTATAACCAAGTTTAAATATTACAGAAGCGTTCAGTGAAGTGATTGTCAAAAAAGAAAATTACTAAGACAAATCCACACGGAGAATGAACATTCATAAAACAAATCCCAAAGGCATTAACAATAGACTGATGTACCGTAGAAGTTTACATTTGGTGATTTAAGGTTTCAATTTAATAAAACAGTTTGAGAACAGTTTTAATACAGCCAACTCTTGATTATTCAGGAACTGATTATTCAGTGTGTGGATTATTCAAGCTCACTGTTTCTCCTCTTATGGTTACCTTGTACTCATTTCACCCCTCAATAGCACATTCAGAGGTACATGACCAGGGGAGCTACAAATCAAACCTATCAATATTTCACATGGTAACATTTCTTTTCAAAGGTTTGACTAGAGAAGAAATTGAAACAGAAGAGCAGGCTTGAAGATTTCAATTATCCACATAAAGCCAGGTAATAAACAAGGTTTGGCTGTACTGACGAAACTACTCAATCATATAGACTTGAACGTACAAGCTACCTTTAAAAAAGACCTATTGTCTACTCATAACTAAATGTAGTAGATAACCTGTTTCTCCTTTAAACCTTTATTACTTTCTGCAATTTACCACCCCAGCCTCCACCGGATAATGGGTTTCTCCACAGCAATGCACCTAAAACACCAAATGACTGATTCTAAAGGTGATGGTCAATCGGTGTAGTTAGATCACTTTTGTAGTCACTGAAACCAAGTTCTTGGTCCTACCAATAGAAAGCAATGCTCAGGACTGCTGGGTTTCTAGAAGTACACACTGATCTCTGCTGAGGCAATCTTGGTAGACCAACTGAAAAGCAGAGGAGGTGAGGTTCTACGGGCTGACAACTGGTGAGCTCCAAACAACTTTTGCTAGCACAAAAGCTATTTCCTAAAAGTTTCACAATGTTTTCCCTTGATAAAATGTGAGTCCTTTGAATCTCCTTCCCCTACACACATAAACTATAATGCAAACTTGAAGTTTCATTTGAGTTTGGTTTGTTTTTTAAACAACAGAAAACACCCTGATTACCATATAGGAAGGAATACTGATTCTCCTTTCACATTCTGTAGTACAGGTAGGAGAATGCCTCTCACTGGGAAGGAAACTAAAATCAGTGCTCTGAAATATGTTTTACAAACAGAAAAGATAGAATTAAAAATAATTTTAAAAGTAATAGGGTCAACTGTACATCCGGGTGGACACTGCCCACCCCCACCTCATAAGTAACTAGCACACCTGTTTGTCCTCATCGTTCTTGGGCACTGGAAAAGACCCACTACTATGGAAAGGTACTATATTCTAGGATAGAGCTTTTTTGACGTGTGCCATCATTTAAAGAGTATAACTTTCCCTTTATAGAAAATCTCTTCTTCTTCAACTGAACATCAGAATAAAGTATTTTTTAAGTCATATCTACATTTCTCTGGAGGGGAAATCCAACAGAATACCCACTATATGGAGTTCTTTTAGAATGAAGGTTTCCTTGGGATCACCTGTATATGAAGGGAAGACAATTAGCTTTATACTTCTTTTACTATGTGCCTCAAGAATGATTGGGGCTGCCCGTGTACACTGTCCCTGTATACAGGCACTCAATAAAAAACTGGATTTCAAAATTTCATCTTACAATGAATATTTCCAAAACAAAGCACATTAACACTTCTGCATTTTGCCAGTAGCTGTCCTTCCAGTCAATGAGGTATTTTACTTACTGCATTATGTTCTTTATTACATATGCATTGAGTTACCTTAAAGGATGAAGCTGTCGTGGGCTTATATTTGGTGTTAATTAACCTTTCCCACAAAACTGAGGGGAAATTCACATCTTTCTAATTTTTGGTTTATTTTAAATGAAAAATATTTAGCTTTATTTTTATCTTATAGACTACCTATCAAAATTGGTATTTGTGTGATTAGAGGCAACAGGGGATTCTGCGTTGCAGATAGCACAGAACACTATAGTTGATATACTTGGATCTTAACAATTTTACAATTCTAAACCCCCAGTAGCTCAACATCTGCCATTCAAACTATGTACTGATGTAGCTCTTTTGTAGGAAGAATTTGGTTCTATCACGAGGTAAATCACACAAACAGGACGACAAGAACTATATTTTCTAACAATCAATAAGAACCAGACTACTTAAAAAGCTTTTGGAAGAAAGAGGCTGTATTTGCAACAACTTGCCTCCTAATTCTAACTTTCCTTCTCCTGAGACTAACAACTACTTTTGATACGGTGACAATAGTGCTGTTTGTACAGATATCTAGAGGGCTATGTTTGTACCTTGTCACAGGAGACTGATTAACTTCCTATCATTTTAAGCCAGTGTGTGGCTCTAGCTATTATTAGTTTTCTAATCAACTAACTACTCTATTTTCTCCCTAAACAGAAGATGTAATTGTTTGGCATTAACTTGTTTTAACCATCCCCAAATGTATTTAGTGTTAGCACATCAAAATGGAAAGAAAAAAAAAAGGCTTCTGACTATGTAACTGTCATATCCCTAACAGTGTGGTACCCAAAGCATTCCTGGGCTGAAGAGTATGCACTCTCAAGTCAACCTTCAGAGGCAGCAATGCCTCTCAGGAAACCCACTTCTTATAAAGATTCAACTGATCTCCAGTATAGACTTTTCCTTCACTGTCATTGCATCTCTTAAAAGTGCATTTTGCAAGAGATAATTATTAACCCATGAAATGTATTCTGAAGATGAGAAATCAAATGACAAGACATTTTTATGCTCCCTCAGAGATGGGAAAGCACTAGCACATGTAAACATGATGCTCAATGATAATCTCAACAAAGAAGAGATCAAGATAGCCAGGGTAGATTTCAGTTGTTGTTTAAACACATTCTAATACTATTATGCCTAATGAGCACTGGCTTTTTCCACAGAGAATGTCTGACACTATATTTCACTTAGGTGTTTAGGACTGGGTTTTTTTCTGTTTTGTTTTGTTTTGTTTTTTAAAAATAGTAACTGATGACCAAGAAACAGTTATGCAGAAGGCCCCAACTGCTTCCAGAAATGTTAGTGGCAACACAACTTTAATTGGTGGAAATGAGAGATTTCTAGAACACTGTAGTAGTACAGAGTACTGGGTAAGAGGAAAATTGAGCTTTCTAAATTTGAACTAAGTTTCCAAGCATATTCAGTAGTGATATAATTTCTCTTAGTCTTCCAGAATGATGCTATGATCTCCTCTTCTCCCAATAAGATGTTTGTGGTATGGTATGCCTTTTAAAAACACGTAAAGTTCTTAAAATACATTAGCAGGTCATTATATTACTGAATCTCACTTTTAGTAAAGTTTTAAAATTTCCCCAAAGAGGGATAAAAATTAAGCTGGCCATCCAATTTCCTTTACTTGCGTATATTCTCATTTGCACATGTAATATAATGCACATTTGCAAAAGCCTAAACTCTTATGGTGTCCATAGGTCCCATTCAACTCCTAAAATAGGCAATGATAAAAATACCGTAGAATGTTGTACCACATATAGCCTGATAAAAATGCAAAGGACTGTATGAAAAATAGCCACATGTTATTGAGGGTCATCTCCTTAGAAATGGCTTTCTTCTGGCCCATTTGGGGAGGAAAAGCTCCTAAAAGAATAAAGCAAAAAAGTTCATCAATTTGTGTGTGGTTAGTTTCCTGGAATAAATTATTGATAAAAACAGAACTAAGAACTAAATGAAAAGCACCTCTCTTATTTTGAGTCTATCATTAGTAATCAATCTCTCTATTTCTGTAACATTTTTACCTAATATTTTTGCCAAGACATAAGGGAATTATATCTGCCTTATCTTTCAAAATATGATTTTCTTTGTGAAAAATATTTGCATCACGTAAAAGGAAAGATCAGATAAATAATGTATTTAAATTGTTTTCTAAGAAGGAAAGTCATTACCACATCAAAGTCATTAATTCATCACTTTTATGTTATTCTTTAGCATTTTCAACAATGTTTGATGCTTGTTAATAATGTATTAGACAACATGACCCATAGGGGCACAACTTGATTATAAAGAGGTTTTCAGAATTCCAGAACTATAGGAAATAGACCTTTTTTAGTTTCTCATTTTCATAAGTCATGGTTCATCCTTCTGTCTCTGGTGTCTACTTTCCATTATAACAAGCCCCAAGGGGCAGCTAGGTGACTCACTGGATAGAAAGCTATGCCTGGATACAAGAGGTCCTGGGTTCAAACCTAGTCTTAGACCCATCCTAGCTGTTTCACCCTGGGCAAGACCCCAATTGCCTAGCCCTTACTGCTCCTCTGCCTTGGAATTGATACCTGTATCAATTCTAAGAGAGAAGATAGGGTTTAAAAACAAAAAACAAGCCCATGAAAAGGTAGGCCTAAAAAGAATTTTCAGAAATGGCAATCATATCACTTGGGACAGATGCTTGTAGCCTGCCCACTAAATAGGCAATATTCTTATCTCAGTGCAATACTATAGCTTTTCTGAGTGGCACAGTAGATAAAAGAGCCTTGAGTTTAAATCCTGCCTCAGATAAATTGCTAACTATATGATTCTGAGCAAGTCACTTAAGCAGATTAAGCTTCAATTTCCTCACCTATAAAAATAAAGATAATAATAGTACCTACCTTATAGGGTTGTCATGAGGATCAAATGAAATAATATTATACATAAAATGCTTTGCAAACCATAAATCTAGTTATCATTTTCACAACTGTCAAAAAAACCCCTTTTTTCAATTTAACAAATTTTTATTATATACCTACTGGAAGAAAAGTACTATAATAAATTTCATTCCATATATGTGTATTTATGCATATATATACATATGCACATGCACACATATAAACATATAAAACATAAAGATATTATATATATAAACACATACATTAAAACTTCACCTTTGGACAGCTATAATTGTTAGGAAGGTATTCTTTCATCAAACCTGAATTTGTCTCTTTACAACATCTACCTACTGCCTTCTAGTCAAACAAAACAGTTCAGTCCTTTCATGTGAAAATTCTTTAATATTAAACTAATATCATGTATCTGCTAAGTCCCTTCTTTGGGTGGGTGGGGGCAAGGAAGGAAAAAAGGAAGGAGGGAGAGAGGTAGAGAGGGAAGGAGGAAGAAAGGCAAGAGGGAGGAAGGAAGTTTTCATAACATCCCTATCAAGGTGTTCCATTTTCTTTTCCATGAAAGCATACCTTTTGGGAAAGTGTTGCCCAGAATTGAATACAATACTGGTCTATATACACTGGTCTATATACTGGGCTGAATACAATATGGTCTGATCAGGGCAGAATATGATAGGATTATCACCTCCCTTGTTCTGGACACTATGCAGTCTAAAATTCCATTAGCTTTCTCTGTTACCAGATAATACTTCTGCTTTCTATTGGGATTGCACAGTCCATTAAAAAAAGATTCAGATGAACAGCTATCTTATTTTGTGCTTGTGAAGCTGATTTTTAATTTTTTTTAAACTCATGTATAAGACCTCATATTTATCATGTTAAATTTTATCTTTCTTTCAAAGGAACTAAATGCTGAAAAAGCTCCATCATCTAGTTCAACCTACTCATTTTTAAAGGTGAGGAAACTAAGTTTCAGAGAGGACAAGTAATTAGCTCAAGGTCATAAAGGAAACATGTGACACATCAGGTTTTTCCATAGTGCCACATTTATAAGTATGCCACAATCTTTTTAGACTGACTCTTTTAGCCAACATTATAGCTATCCCTTATAGCTTTAGTTCATCTAAAATCTGATTAGAAAAATCAAACATTTTATCTGAGTCACTGATAAAACTATTAGAACATCATTGGATAGCACACAGATCTTGAGGTGTCATAATCCAGAAAACTCTGATTTCCTGGGTTTACCCTTTCTTTCAGTACTGGATGCCTCTGTTATGGACATATATCACTTTTGCCTGGTATTCCCTCTCTTTTCTGGAAACTTTCAAGTCTAGAACTTTTCTGCTAGAACCTACCATCTCATATATAGCCTTGCTAACTGGTGCCCCCCTTCCTGAAACATCAGAAATAGGAAATCAAGAAAACCTTTTAACTTCTACAAAACCTCCATCCCATATCAGCATCTTAAAGCTCACCTACTAGGATGCCAATGGGAAGAGCTGTGAGTTGTAACTATACACCAAGTCCTAAAGATAACTGTTGGATAGACTGCCTCCCTGTGCTACCATTACCCAAAGGTCACAGTATCAAAATCTTTGTTCAGATCTTGTCTTTATCTCTTCTACTTCTGTAGGTGTCTGTCACTGCATAAGTTAGAACGGAGATGCTGCACTAATTCTGGAGATTTCCACTGCAGCTCTGGTTTGGAGACCGGGAGGGTTGCTTCCTAGTGTCCTTACCTTGTCCCTCCCCTGCCCTTTCCATTTCCCTACCTTGTCCTGTACATGCCACAAATAAGAGTCTACTACTTTGAGCAAAGACTGACTGATAAATTCTTCTGTGCACTGTGCTCACTTTTAAATCCCCAAGGGTCCAGGCCACTACAGACCACTAGGGATGACCTTTCTAGTTGACAATAAATTATCAATGACTAATTTTGGGGGTCTAGTCATTCAACCAGTTAGCATCCATCTGACTAGTACGTAATTCACATCTTCATCTTGTCTGTAAAATTAGAAGGAAAGATGGTCATATTCTATACTGAAATCTAAGTAAATTACATTTCTAGTATTTCCCTAACCTATAGTCTAGTAACCCTGTCAAAAAAGGAAAGGATGTTAATCTGGCATGATGGAATCACACTGGTTCTATGTGATCATTGTTTCCTTGTCTGTTGAGTCATTCAGTTGTGTCTGACTCTTTGTGGCTTCATGAACCATAGCACACCAGTTCTGTTCATGGTGTCTTCTTGGCACAGATACTAGAATGGTTGCCATTTCCTTCTTCAGGAGATTAAGGCAAAGAGTTAAATGACTTGCTAAGGTTATACAGCTAGTATCTGAGACTGGTCTTCCTGACCTCAGACCCAGAGTTCTATCCACTGAACCACCTAGCTGCCTCCTGTTTTTTGTCTAAAAGATCACTAAGCATCAATTTAATAAAGTATAGAATTTAGCCAGAGACTGAAGTGAAACACATTATCTATAATTTGTAGGCTCCATTCTTTTCCTTTTTCTGAAAACCAGGACACTTGCCCTTCTGCAGTCCTGCAGGCTTCTTCTGGGCTTCTGATCATTCAAAGATTACTGACGATGGCCCATCAATTACATTTGCCAATTATTTCAGCACCCCAGGATCAAGTTGTTTGGTATTTGGGAACTTAAACTGAAAGTGCAATTATGTGTTTTTTTAAAAGTCTTTTGGGGGGGGGCTATCAGTTTCCTAACCATTTTTATTCAGTCTTTCAAATACCTGAATTGCATTTGTGCAGTTAAGACATAATTATTTTTATTGGGCATGAATAATTCATTCCAATAATGTACTCTGTAATTATGTGTTAGGAAACACACTTTTGTATTTTACCTTATTACCTATTCTTGCTAAAAAATTAGGTTTCATTAATTTTATTATATAGATTTACTGTCAGTTAACTACAGATGCTATCATCATCAAAAGATTTTTATTCATTTGTCCATCTATTTAGGAGTAACTTTAATTCTGAGGTTTTAAGCAATCTCACAAAGACTTGACATTTTAAATAGCATGTCTAGAAAGCCTCCTTGATCTTAGATTTCTTTGTTAACAAGAACATATCTTTCATTTGTGCCTTAGATTTACAATAACCTTGATAGAATGCCTCATGCTGTGGGTAAAGAAAAAGGAGAAAGAATGGTTTCAAATATAGAGGCAGAGACAAAGAAAAATATACTTATCCAAGAGAAGAATAAATCTAGACTACTTTACCACCCCACTCCCTACCCCAGGTTTCATGTTTATAATTTGAGTAGCTGCCCCCAGGTGAATGTAGTGCCCTGAAAATGGAGTTGTATGAGTCACTGGCTACATTTTTCCTAGGATAGATAATTGAAAGAGCATTAGCATGTAATTGTTTTCCTATGAAAAATTTACTAAAATATTATTATCACTGTATCTATTCAATTTAGAAAAAGATTAAAAAAAATATAAACATTTAGGTAAAGTAAAATCTCACTTCAACTAAACTTCAACTGTTCTCTATCACTCTTGTCTAGGCTTGACTTTCTTACTCTAAAACCTTTCATCTATATGTTATAGGTGTTTTTAAAAAAACTTACCTAGCTTACACATTGCCTTTAACTCTGATTCTTAAGGGCCTCATGGAAACTTGACATCAAAAACCATTAATAATCTGTTTCTAACTTGAGATGTGTCCTTTGCTTCATTTAGTACCCCCACTGCATACTCAGTGCTACTATTTACATAGTATCTAGCTCCTCTATCACTGTTTGTATTGGAAAACTTTTTCTTTGCTTTCTTCTAAAATAAAGGAGAACATCAGTACCTTTGATAACAAGCATATGGACTCTGCACCACTATGAAGTCCCTGATATGGTCTCTTTCCATTTAGGAAAATTTCCTTAGCAGGAACATACCCTCTCTAAGAAACCAAAACTTTTGAAGTTCAACCATTTTATGCATTATTTTTCATGAGACTAGTTAAGACTAAACATAAAGCAGCTCTCAATTCACTATCAATCTGTTTTTTAAAAGGGCTTTCTTTTTGTGTTCTGGACATTTTAAAATGCTTTTCAACAGGACAACTTATAAACAGAGGAGTACAAACATTCAAAGAGTAGTCAACCTATACAGAAGTTAATCTTTTGACAAGACAGTGCTATTTATTACTTATCAAAGATCTAGGTGATAAAATGGAAAATAAACACATTCAAGTATGTGATCAACACTAAGGTGGGTGGTACTATTTTATAAAAAAATATCATCTTTCTTGACAAATATGGTATATTACAAAGCAAAGGTTTTTAAGGTACTTGGAAGTATTCAAAGCATTACTACCTACCTAGGAAAACAGCTTTAAGCAAACTGGACATATTTCATGTGTAAGTTTTCTAGAGAAAAGCTCACCTGTTTCATAAAAATGTGACAAGAGGTCCTCCTTTTCAATGAACCGCTCATAGAGCCAATTAGCAAGGGCATCGTTCTCCAAAGGTACATCTTTAATTGGAAAAATCCTAAACAGAACACAAAAGAAGTTAAATCATATTGTTTCAAATATCAAAATCAGTTTTCCCACAACCTTTCTGAGGCTTTTGCAAACCAAAGATACCAAAACTACCTAGTTAGGGGTATACTTATTTCGTCCATTTCAAGTCAAAGCAAGTGTTCTTAATTTCTGTTAATGGTCATTTGGATGGAATCCAAACCTATCTTCAAAAGTGTGAATTTTTACAAGGATATTTATGATCTGGATTTATAACAAGAGCAACATAATAAACAACTGTACTGGAACTGATTATTACAGGCAGAACTATTGCCCACAATTGCCACAACATAACAATAATGGATACAAGATTTAAGAATAATATTTTCGATATATGTTGCCATACCAAATATCCATGGTCTCCAAAAACTACATGTAATCAAAAACTTTCAAAATATAGAAATCTAGCAGAAATCAAAATAATTTATTAAGAGCAACCCTGTCATCCCATCTGCTCCTGGAATTGTCCCAAAGATGTTGTTAGTGAGTCTACAGAAGACGTGCTCAATTGGAATTTTTAAAATTCAATTACATAGAGCAGTTGTTTTACCACTTATGTATAAAATTGTCTGCAGAACATTAAATATAAAGAACAATAAAGTAAGATAGTGACTTGTCCCTAGGATCATTTCTGAGAATGAACATGATAATCATAACTGATAACTGAATAAACACTTTAAGGCTTATAAAATTTATATGCATTATAATATCTGAGCTTCAAAACAACCTTATGAGGTTGGCACTATACCTTCATTTTACAGATATGGAGGCTCAGAGAAGCACAATGATTTGTTCATGATGATATAATTAGTAAATGCTGGAGTCAGAACTCAAACCCGGAACTTTCTGATTCCAAGTCAATAAGCAGTCAACAAACATTTGTTAAGTGCTTATGTGTGTCTGGTACTGCACTAAGGGATGGGGGAGAGATGCAAAGGAAGTAAAAACCATGGCTCCTGCCTTCAAAGAGCTCACATTTTAATGGAATATTATTCACTCTACCAGGCTATTTACAAAGCATCCACAGATCAAACGATATTATATTAAAGACTAAGTTTAACATAAGTCAATACTAAAATAATATTGAGGGAGAGGTGGGGCTAGATGGCTCAGTGGATTGAGAGCCAGGCCTAGAGACTGAAGTCCGGGATTCAAATCTGGCCCCAGACATTTCCTAATTGTGTGAGCAAGTCATTTAACCCCCACTGCCTAGCCCTTACCTCTCTTCTGTCTTGAAATTGATACACAGTATTGATTCTAAGACAGAAGGTAAGAGTTTTTTAAAAAGATGGAGAGGAAAAAATACAAAAGCTTGTGTCAGGAAACTAAGAATAGGTCTACATATTGACCATAAAGAAATGAGAATACTGTCTCAAAGAAGAAGAGAAAGAAAAGGAGTATACAGGAAGCAAAAGGAGATTTCTGACTAAAGTAGAGAATGTTAGTCATGCTAAAAGATGAGAGCAACTAATATATCACAAATTTCCAACAAATATATAGTGAAATGATCTCTACTTGGATTGTGGCTCTATATAAGATGTGTGTGCCACAAGCTAACTGAACACAAGTGGGATGAAATGTCAATGGCAGCTAAGTGGATATGAAGGTGGAGAAATCCCTAGGAATCATGAACATCTCCAAGTGGGTGTAAAAGCAATGCATGAGGCATCCAGGAGAGGCCCCATTCTGCTTCCTAAGCAGCAGGTCCCTAGTCAGAAAAAATGATCTTATTCCTGACAAAAGAGACATGGAAATCTTGGCTACTATGAACTCCCTGCTTCCCTTCTGCCAATCACCATATTGGACCTGGAGTCCCAAAGACCTGAGGAAGGATCCACACATTGTGTGATGATGGAAAAGTAGGTTAAGCTCTAAGAAACTGGGCCTCAGTTTTATCATGAAAATAAGGTTAGATTCAATGGATTCTAAGGTCAATTTCAGCTCTAAAAACATCTAAATAAACAAAATCTTTCTCCTACTGGGAAGAATTGAAAATTCCACTAGTTTTATGTTGGTTTTTTAATCATTGCTCATACACATACAGTTCAGCAAATTTTAAGAAAAATATAAAGAACACAGTCACTCCAGTGCTAAACATTCCTGAATATGGCACTGTGCTGACTAAATAAACTACAAATTTGTTTCCCAATCTGATCTGGGGCCTCAATTTTTTACACCTCCATAGTGGCCTCACGCAACTCACTATAGTCATCCCACCTCAAACTTTCCATATTTTCCCCTCTCTGACCCCTCTGAGCTGAGAACTCGCCTTCTATTTTACTGAAAAATACTGAAACCATTTCCTGAAATAACCCTTTTCCCCATCCTCACCAGATGCCTTCTTCCCCCCTGTCTTCTCCTTCAGACCCTGCTCACATAATGTGGTGGCCCTTCTTGCCAAAGCAAAACCCTCTGCCTGCATAAGTGATACTAATTCCATCTCATTTTCTCTAGCAGACTGCCATCTCTCTCACTTCTCTTCCATCTCTCCTGTCTCATAGTTGCTTCTCTATGCTTCCATGTTTCACCCATCCTTAAAAAACTTTCACTTGATCTATCTATCCCCATCAGCTATGATCCTGTATGTATCTCACCTCCCTTTTGTGGCTAAATTCCTTGAGAAGGCTTCCACTTCTGTTTCTCTCAACCTTTTCTTACATCTATGGACTGGTTTCCAACCTCATCACTCAACTGATGTTCTCTCCAAAGGAACCACTGCTCTTAATTGTGAAATCTGATGACCCTTTCTCAGTCTTCATTCTTCTTGTCCTCTCTGTAGGCTTTAACATAGTTGACCATCTTCTCCTTAATACTCTTTTCTCTCTAAGTTTTTGTGACCCCACTCCCTCTTGGTTCTCCCACCTATCTTCTCAGTTTCCATTCCTATTAAAAACACTAGAAAGGGGGCAGCTGGGTGGCTCAGTGGATTGAGAGCCAGGCCTAGAGACCGGAGACCCTGGATTCAAATCTGGCTTCAGACATTTCCTAGCTGTGTGACCCTGGGCAAGTCACTTAACCCCCATTGCCTAGCCCTTACCATTTTTCTGCAGTATTGGCTCCAAGACAGAAGGTAAGGGTTTAAAAAAATAAAATAAAAAATAAAAACACTAGAAAGCATAGGTACCAATGGAGTCTTTCTTAAAATAAGAAGTATCTATCTAAAACCATCAGCAAGCATTTCTATAACGGGAATAAACTAATAGATTTCCCAATAAGGTAAAAGGTAAAACAAGGATTCAATCAAAGAATTCAACTATTATTCAAAATTGTACTAGAAATACTACCTAAAGCTATAAGACAAGAAAAAAATTGAAGAAATAAAAATAGTGAATGAGGAAACAAAACTATCACTCTTTACAGACAATATGATAGCATACTTGGAGAATCCTAGAGAATCCTAGATGAAACAATGGACGATTTTAGCAAAGTTGCAGAATATAAGATAAACCCATAGTATCATGAGAATTTCCAATAAAGCCTAATAGCAAGAGATAAAGAAATTTTATTTAAAATAACTGGAGACAATACAAACTACTTGGGAGTCAACCTGCCAAGATAAATTCAGGAACTATACGAACACAATAATAAAATACTCTTCACACAAATAAAGATCTAAACAACTGGAGAAATATTAACTGCTCATGAGTGGTCACACTTCTCCCTAAATTAAGTTGCTTATTCAATGCCATGCCAATCAAATTACTAAAGAATTATTTTATAGATCTAGGAAAAAATAGCAAAATACATCTGGAAGAACAAAAAGTTCAAGAATATCAAGGGAATTAATGAAAAAAATGTGAAGGAAGTTAGCCTAGTAGTACCAGATTTCAAACCATATTACAAAGCAGTAATCAACAAAACAATGAGACAATGGTCAAATGCAGTCAAAATTAAGGGGGAAAAAAAGCAGGAAACTGGGGGTTGGAGGAGGGAGAATTTTGTAGCAAATATCTCTGATAAAGGCCTCTCTTCTCAAATAAATAGGGAATTCAGTCAAACTTACAAAAAATAGGAACCCCAATAGACAAATAGTCAAAGGATATAAACAGGCAATTTTCAGAAGAAGAAATCAAAACTATATCTATTGTCATATGAAAAAATTATCTAAATAACTACTGATTAGAGAAATGCAAAATAAACAACTCAGAGGTACTACCTCACACCTATCAGACTGGCTAAAATGATAGAAAAGACAAAATGCTGGAGGGTATGTGGAAAAATTAGAATACTAATGCATTGTTGAGGGAATTGTGAACTGGTCCAATCATTTTAGAAAACAATTCGGAACTTTGTCCAAAAGTTTACAGATCTGTGTATACTCTTTGACTCTGCAGCCCTACTACTAGGTCTGTATCCAAAAAATCAAAGAAAAAGGAAAAGGAACTATCTGTTCAAAAATATTCATAGCAGTTCTTTTTTGGGTTGGCAAAGAACTGGAAATTGAGAGGATGTCCATCAATTACGGCATGGATGAACCAACTGTGATATCTCATTGCAATGGAATACTATTGTGCTATAAGAAATGGCAATGGGGATAGTTTTAGAATAGCCTGAGAAGATTTATATGAAGTGAGCACAGAAAAAGCAATAATCTAACAGTGAAAATACAATGATTAAAAAACATCCTGAAGGACTCATGATGAAAAATGCTATCTACATCTATAGAGAGAACTAATGAACTCTGAATACAAATCAAAGCATACTTTTTTCATTTTATTTTTCTGCAACATGGCTAATATGGGAATATGGTTTTCATGATTTCATATGTATAACCGAAATCATATTGCTTGCATTCTTAATGGGTGAAGCAGAGGTTGGTAGGAGAAAAAGTATATGGAACTACTAGTTTTTTTTAAAAAGGAACTAAATAAATAATAAAAACAGAAACAAAACTCTGACGTCTAATCTGACACACACAAGACTGAGTTTGATCCTAAATCCATAAAATCATATTTAAATATTGTATGTGATTGCATAGGGCAAATGATCGTGCATGTATACAGGATAAGAATTTTAAATAAAGATACTAATTTTCCAACAAATGCACCTTAACAAAAATAAAATAAATTGGATATCCTGAAGACATTATAAAACTCAAAAATGTCCAAAACTGAACTCATTATCTTTCTCTCCAAATGCTCCTGCTTACAAATTTCCTTATAACTGTAAAGGGTACCACTATCCTCCCAGTCATCCAGGCTCACATCACAGGTGTCATCCTCAGCCCCTCAATCTCTCACCCCACCTCCCATCCCATATCGAAGATGTTGTCAAGGTCTGTGGATTTTACCTTTGTAACATTTCTCATGTATCTGCCCCCTTCTCTCCTCTGACACTGCCACCATTCTGGTACAGGTCCTCCTCATGCCATCCTTGGACTACTGCAAGAGCACGTTGGTTAGTTTCCATGCCACAAGTCTCTCCCTATTCCAGTCCACCCTCTCCTCCACTGCCAAAGGGATTTTCTTAAAGCATGGGCCTGGCTATGTTTTCCTCCAACCCTCATTCAGTAAGACTTCGGTGGGTTCTAGAACCTTAAGGATCAAATATAAAATCCTCTATTTGGTATTCAAAGCCAATTACAACCCAGCCCCTTCTTACTCTTCCAGTCTTCTTACACCTTACTCACCACCATGTCCTGTGATTCAATGACTAAGGTTTTTTGCTTGTTCCTTAAACAAGACACTTAATCTCCTAACTCTGGGCATTTTCATGATGGGTCCCATGCTTGGAATTCTCTTCCTCCTCCTCTCTGACTCCTGGTTTCCCTGGCTTCATTCAAATTCCAGTTTAAAACCCACCTTCTAGAGGAAAGTTTTGATCCCCCTTAATTCTAGTGCCTTCTCTCTGAGATTATCTCCCATTTATCCTGTGTATATCTTCTTTGTACATAGTTGTTTGCATATTGTCTCCACTAGACTATGAGCTCCTTGAAGACAGGGGCTACCTTTTGCCAATCTTTGTATACTCAGTGCTAAATATGGTACCTGGCATGACAGACTGAATGTCTCTTCCACATGACAGTCCTACAAATATGTAAACATAACTATAACATCTAGTCTGAGTCTTCTTCTTTCCAGACTAAATATGCTCAGTTCCTTCATCAGATCTCTCTTACTTCCTGTATTTCATTCTTGCACTTACTATATAAAGCCCATCTTTAACTGTATTTGTTTATATATCTTATCTCTATCAGATTATAAATTCCTTAAGGGCAATTACTTTTTGTTTCACTTTTGTACCTCTAGTACAAAAGCACCTACCTTATGCAAATAGTAGGTGCTTATTAAGTTAAGTGTAATACGTTGTAAAATCCAAATCTCTGCCTTATTTAGTCCAATTTGCTTTTTAATTGAATTTTGCAACCAATTTTCCTATTTGAGATTGTATAGGTAATATGTCTATTCTCATCAATTTCAAAGGATAGCTAATTTTCAAAATATAGTTTATGGTTTTGGTAGTCAAGTTAGTACAAAACACTATCTGTATTTCTAACAGATATATTAGTTTAATTTATTGTGGTTGTAGAAATCTCAGGCAATAGAGCATAGAAAGGTAATGTTTTTTTTTGTTGTTTTTTTTTCAATTTTTTTTTTAAACCCTTGTACTTCGGTGTATTGTCTCATAGGTGGAAGATTGGTAAGGGTGGGCAATGGGGGTCAAGTGACTTGCCCAGGGTCACACAGCTGGGAAGTGGCTGAGGCCGGGTTTGAACCTAGGACCTCCTGTCTCTAGGCCTGACTCTCACTCCACTGAGCTACCCAGCTGCCCCCAAAAGGTAATGTTTTTAAGAAAAGAAAAAGAGATCTCTAGCAAAGTCAAACTTACAAGGCAGGAAAAAATGAGAAAATAATTACAAAATGTACCAAAATATCTAATATTGAAAAACTTAAAAACTTTCTCAGAAAAACTTTCTTTGATGTCAAGGAAAGTTCATGTACAATGAATAAAAATGATGAAAACTATCCCTGGTTTTGAATCATATAAATATCTGTGCAATAAGTTAGGCCAAACAGCTGACCACCAAAAATGATCTCATCATTCTGTTCCACTGATTAAGTGCTAAAGTAAACCTATAATTTCTGTCTAGATGAAGTGAGGCAATGGTCATTTTTAGAATTAGCCTAGAATAAATTACTCCTACCCATCACAGACTAAAAATGGGAGTAGGATGGGATAATAGTGAAACAATAGATGTCAATTCATATAGCATCTGTTATGGTTCTTATCCCATTTTGCCAAGCACAAGTTAAAGATTCATTTAGGGCCATTCAAAGGCAAGTATGTTAAAAGACATTAACTGAAAGAAGACTTAAGAGTAATACAAATATCAAGTTTCCAAAAACAAAGAAATGGTCTGATAAGGTAATTAGGAAACAGGTAGAATATGAAAACTTTGCTTTCCACTAAAGAGCCATAGAAATGTTGAAATTGTTCCCACTTGTGTTTGAGCACTAATATGGTCCCTTGAACTCTTTGTAGATGCTCAATGAATATTAATTGATTGCCTATCTCAACACAGAAGTAATGACCTTTATAATCTTGAATGGCCCATAAAATGGTTTCTGTATTTGTGTAGGGTGCTGACAGACATGTTACCACATATGGACTGTAGTACTGATCCATAGAATATTAAGACTTATAACCGGTAAGTAGAAAATTCCATATTATCTTTCCTTGCAGCAAATTTATCAGCTAGTAGAAAGTTTAAGATCAAAATTATGCGGGTTTTTTAATGGCCTCAATTTTTTAGGATAAGTTGGTTTGACTTATTAAGAAAAGAAGGCAAAGATCTTAGAATAAAGAAAATTTTGTCAATTCCCTGTTAGTTCCTTTGACTAATCCTGGTAGGGCAAGAAATTGAGGCACCATCCTAGATGCCCTCTTATGGATGCTCTCAAGTATATCAATGCACTTAGATAAGTGCAGTGGGTAGAACACTGGACACGGAGTCAAGATGACTTGAGTCCAAAACCTGTCTCAAATACTTATGAACTCTGTGATCCTAAACATGCCAACTTAACCATTATTTATCTCGGCTTCCTCATCTGTAAAATGGGGATAATAACAGGATCTTAACTCCCAGAAATATATAAATACTGTGTTGTTGTTATCTTCCCTGAAAAGTAATGCTAAGATCTAAACTTTAATATTCTTAATAGTTGCAAGATTATACCACTGACTTACATTAAAGTTTCAGGCCACTAAAACTCCCCATATCTTTTTCTGATGGTGCTAGAAATCATTTTCCGCTATACTATTCTAAAATTAATTTTTTGAGCTCAAGTGTAAGATTTTATATTTATTCCTATTAAATTTCCTTTTATTAGATTCAGTGCTATCAAACTCTAATCTGTCAAGATCTTTTTGAATTCTGATTTGGTCATCCAGTATATTGGCCTTACATCTCAAATCTATACCACCAGCAAATTTGATAAGCAAGCTATCTATGTTTTTATCCAAGTTATTCACAAAATATTAAATAGTAAAGGGTCAAAGCATAGATAGCTGGGAAAGCACAGACATCCTTTTGATATGTCATCTAATCACTAATAGCTATTATTTTAGGTCAAGCAATTCTGAATCTACTTGTCAATATTATCATTTAGCCCACATATCTGTCATTTTTCCAACAAATGCATGAGGGATCACATCAAATACTTAGGTGAAGCACTGATTAACTATAATGAAGAATTTCCCTGATCTACCAGTACAGTAACCCTGTCCAAAAAATAAATTGGGCTGAAACAAGTTATTTTTAAAATCCCTATTAAATTTTCTTTTTTTCACTAAAAAGGCTGAAAGGAGGGAGAATTTGGAAATGAAAATTAAAAAAAGAAAGAAAAACAAATTCCCACATTTGCTATATAACATGATGTCTTACTGAATTGATGCTGGCTCTCTGTGATCACTACTTCCTTTATTAAATGTACACTAAGGGACAGCTCAGTGGATTGAGAGTCAGGCCCAGAAACAGGAAGTCTTCCTAGCTGTGTGTCCGTGGGCAAGTCACTTGACCCCCATTGCCTAGCCCTTACCACTCTTCTGCCTTAGAACCAATACCAGTATTGATTCCAAGATGGAAGGAAAGGGTTTAAAAAAAAAAAAAGCAAAAAACAAAATGTCCACTTACTATCACTTTACTACTAAGGAAAGGGACTAACCAGACTTGAGGAAACTTTTTCCAGTGCAAGGTGATAACTTCTCTGCAACTCACAGACTTCAAGTTGCAGCACAGGGAGGCCAAGTGATTTGTCTAGGGTCACACTGCCTATGCATGGAAGATTAGGCTTGAACTCAGGTCTTCTGGATTTAAGGCCAGCCCTTCATCCATGAAGCCTAAAATTCTACTAGGAATTAAATTCACACTCACTTGTCCATTGCTGCAGAGTCAATGTCTTTGACTTTGTGAAGAACAGAACATTTCTTTATCTCTGAACCTACAGTTCTTCCATTCTTAATGATTGTGCCATGACAATAATTCAGCAATCACACTGACCAGCTCTTTTAGTACCTGGGGATGTATGTGGTTCATCTGGTCCTGATGACTTGAACTCATCAAGTTAGCTAAGTGCTTTTTTACTTTTTCTACCTACTAATCTTAATTTCAACTTCCTATTAACCTTTTTTAAACTGCCCTTTCCAGTGCAGATCATTCTCCTTAGAAAAGAGAAGGATGGTCGGAGTTGAATGACTCAGCTATTAAGCGCTGCTTAATATTGCTCTGCTACATGTGCTCTGTTTCTGAGAAAACCAAGGACACATATTACTGGTATGGCAACAGGATAACCTAAAATGTGACTATCATAAATACTTGGTGAGTTGTTGGATATGCTTTAAAGTTCCACTGAAGGAGAATTTCAAATGATATAGCAAAATCGTAACCTGTTCATCCCAGTGGTAGATACAGTATCTTGGTAATATGACAGCCACAAACTAAAAGGAGTGAGGAAGGCAATAGAAATATCAGAAGAAAATAAGAACTTAAGAGATGGAATCACAAAACAAATTACTGTCTTTTCAACAAGGTAGAGAAGGAAAGTAAAATATACATCTTTTCAGTCACAAAAATTTGTGCATAACAGTCAGTGGAACCATCTTTAAAACTATCTGTAATAAGTGAAGCAATGCACATTTGCAGCTGGTCTTTCTAATGCTATTTGCTTGTCTTGTCATTCTTTTAAACTTAAGTCCCTTGAAATGAGTAACTACAATCTTCTACCTACTCTATAAAGTGTTATTGGTACCTTGCACATAATAAGTTTGAAACATATAACAATAACTCATATTTCTCTCTTTAAGCAAGTTCACTAAAGCCAGCTTTTATTCCAATATTGCCTAATTCTTAAGTGAATATTCCAGATTGTATGACCTAATGAAAGAACAAACAAATAAATGCAGATACTATTAAGGTACTAATAGGTGACACAAATTGTTATTTGGTTAGCAGTATCTTAAGGGGGTTAACAATATCTTAACACAAATTGTTATTTGGTTAACAATATCTTAAGGCTATCACTTATCACTGACCTATTAGGAGAATAATTTGCTCAATAGATTTTTATTGAATAAATAGCATGTGGTGTTATTATTATTAGTTAGTATTATTCTTGACCACTCTATTACCAAGAAATATTTGTTGAATAAACAAATGTACAATATTGACCTGAATGCTGATGTAATTAAAAATCGGTCTTCTCATCTTTAGGAAGATCATAGGTCAGTAAGATCTGTGTTGCCCTTATATTCATAAATTATAAATAGTAATTTTATTTGAACAATTTATAGAGGTATATCTATAGAGCAGGACTTTTAAAAGTATATACTCAATACTTTACTTGGACTTTTATATTAGAAACATCAGCATTAGATTTTATTAGCCTAGTAGAGAATGTAGTAGATAAATGCATTAGACTTACAGACAAGAAAGACCTGAATTAGACTACTACATCAAACACTTAATAGCTGGATAACCCTAGGTCACTTAACCTGTTTGCCTCAATTTCTTCAATAATACACATGCCTCCCAGGTTGTTATGGGGATCAAATAAGCTAACATATACATTTTGCAAACTTTATATAACAGGTAGATGCTAGCTCTAATTATTAATAGATTTGTCAAGAATTTTTTAGAAAGTAGGTGTTATTACTGTTTTTAAGAACTAGGTAACAAAATTACTTTTAGTTTTAAATCAAATTGTCATATTTAAAATAATCTCAGATGTGTGATATATAAATTATTTTCCAAAAGCAAAAGATAATGGACAAATAACTTTTAAGTTAATCAGTTGCAAACATATCTACTACTTGAAGGCTTTGCATACCCACAAATATTCAATTCAATAATATTGAGGGTCTACTACCAGCAAAGTAATGTTCTTTAGATTAGAAAATACAAAGATAAAGAAGACAGTCTATGTCTACAAGCACATAAATAACTACAATCCATGATCAAAATGGTAAGTGTTATGCAATAGGGACAAATAGATTCTTTATATGTCATTGAAATCACTAAAGAGCTCAAAATGGCATTGTTATCCACAAAGATTTCATTTATTCTCATAACATCCCTATGGGATAGTTTAGTAAGATTTCAAAATAGAAATGTCTTCATTCTGAATAAGGTGCAGAGAAAAAAAATTTTGATATCTACCTGGATGCATGATGTATCCATGTTCTTATAAATCTTTGGTTATAATAACCCACAAAACAGTGAGAAATAATGGCTCACTATTTTGTGGTCTCCCTTCTACTTTCACAGTGACAGTGGTGAAGAGGTAGAAAAGGAGTAGAATGTGCTGAGAATCATATGAATTTTATATTAATTCTGAAATTACAAATTTCAAGTCCTTGTTTAATCACCAATGAGTTAACATATTACTGAAATTCAAACTTGATATTTTTTTATAAAAACATAAGACAAAATTACTTCTAAAAGAAATCCCAGCTAAATGGAAAGAGGGTTCACAAGTTCTCTTTGGAAGGGTTGAGGAGTTGACATAGTTGGTTTCATCATGTCTCAAAGGGCAATAAAAAGCATCATTTCACTGGATACTTGGTCATCTTGTCTTGTACAGCTCAAGATGAGCATAAACAAAGAGACTATCATGAATACCAGTATAACTTAGGTGCTAGTATCAATTACAGAAGATAAATTAGTAGAGAAAGTTCGAGAAAGTACTTGACAAAAATCTTACAAATCAAATCAATATATACTTTGATAATTATAGCCTTAAAAGTCAAAAGTGGGCAGAAAAGGAGAGTATTTTGGAAAATAAGGCCCATGCTTAAGAAACAAAAGAAGTTCTAGGCAACTAAGAAGCCTCATGCATATCACTATAAACACTTTTGAGAAAATGCTTATTGAATGAATGCATTGGAAAGGAGCCAAAATTCTTTATGAAATACAAGGTGGAAAGTCATCACTAACAAGAATTGATGAAGATTTCCTGGAAGAAATAGCATTTCAGTTGGACTTTAAAGACTAGGTAAAGAATTCAACAGGTTGAGGTAGAGGAAAGAAGGGAGTATTGTATGTCAGACAACAGAAGCAAAGAAAGAGATGAATCAAAATATAGGTAGATATGTGGGACTCTGAGCAGTCCTATATTGCTAGAATATCTATTCTATGGAGGGGAGATCATTATTTCCAATCTTCATTTTATGGAAGAGGAAGTTGATTATCAAATAAATTTAAGTAATTTGCTGAAAGTCTCACAAAAAGTATATTGATAAATTTAATAAGAAGATTCTAACTTCCCCTGATTGCTGATAAAAATTTTAATGCTCTCTGATCTTATAATAAACTACTATGATTATATACCATTCATATATCATTTATACCACTAAACTATATATCTTGTCATAATTCCTGTTTTCCTTTTCTCTAATCATGCCACTATCTTTCATGCTATGATGTTATCCTCTTGCAGAGTTTCTGTGCATTTAATAGTAGAAATAAAAATAGTTGATCTTTTATAAAGTGCTTTACATATATTATAATATGATCCTAACATATTCCTAACTTCAGAATTACAATATCACATATGTAAGAAAAAATAAAATCTTGCCTAAGACTCCATGTGTATATATGTATATTTTTTTCCTACTAAAATATCTGTAAATACAGACAGACCTGGGGGGAGGGGTGGTCAGGACTTGAGGAAGAGACTTTGGAGTGATTTTGTAGTGATGATAACAAAAGATAGATGATATCACCAAGTGAAAAAATGTTACAAGAGAAAAGAGCCAAGAACACAACAATGAAAAATGGTCCTGTTTAGGGGCAAAATGATAATGAAGAACCAGTGAAGAAAACACGAATATTAAGAAAAAGGAGAAGATTATTGAGCATGGAGCATTATGCAAGCCAAGAGCCTGGATATTAACAACAACAACAAAAAAAAAGTGAGAGGCAACAAAGTGAAATACTGTATAAAAGCCAGGGAGGATGAGATTTATTTTGGAAACAGAGAGTAATTAGTAACTGGAGCAGTTTCAAGAGAATAGTGGGAGCAGAAGCCACATTACAAGGAATTGATGAACAAGATCAGTGAAACTGTAAGGTAAGAGGAGACAGTGAATATCGACTGTGTCTTTCTAGGAGTCTGACCATGAAGGGAAGAAAAATAGGACAATAATTTCAAAGTATAGAAGATTCAACCAAAAGTTTTTTTAATAGGCTAAGGGAAATGTATACATATTTTTAGGATTTAGGGAAGAAACTAATAAAGTAAGCTTTCAAAGATGTATGAACTTGCCACAGGTTACAGAATAAGTAACAAATACGGAATTCAAAATCGAGTTATATGACTTCCAAATCCATTTGGTCTTTCTCCTACATTTAGACAAAGTTTTGAAATGAAGAATCCTAGAAAACTATTCATACTATTTGATCATTGAACATAATAACTGCATGATGATACACAAATAGTAAAAAGTGCATTAAAATTGGACTGGAGTCAGAATTTGTCCTACCTGTAATGAACATGAGTGACTGTTGGTCGTCTATATCCAAGAATCCAGGTTTGGATGTCTATAGGTTCAGCTTTAGGATAAGCTATGGTTGTATCTATGACCCACTGGAGGCCTTTTGGTTTGCTCTCTAAGAACAAAGAGAAAGAAAAATGATTAAAAATGAACCAATTTTTATAATATTTGTTAATAAATGCTGATGATTAATTTTTTAATAACAGATAGCATAAAAATAAAACTCTATTAGGAAATACTACAGCCTTTGGTGCTGCTACCATGTAAGATGTACTCAGGATAAAATCAAGCATTTCTTTGGTCTGTATCTTTTTAAAATGAATGTTTTTAAAGAACTCAAATTTTTAAAGTATTACAAGTCAACTTGTAATTATTCGACCTGAGACAAATAATAGTATGGATAAACAAAAAACAATTTGCACTTAGCTTGTAATCTGTTTTTGTTATTATATTTGAACAGATATGTCTGTTTTGGAAATTTATAACAAAGTTATATAATCATATTTACCCATTTTATGCCTTGACTGATGTTTTATGATCAAAACGTCATCAAAGATGATTATTTCTATTGTTCAATCTTTCTTTTATGTGATTTTGATATATGGATAATGGGAGAACTCTTGTTGAGAGCTTTTAAGGAACTGCTCTACTAAAAATCAAATAGTTTTTTCCATAATCAATAAACAATAGAATTTCCTATTTCACATTTTTCAGTCAATTGGGAAATGGTAAAGATGTGGTCTGTTTTAAAATATTAATGTCCTTATGCCATCTAGGTTGTCCTTGGGCTTTCAAGTATAACTTTTTTGGAATCTTTAATTGCCCTTCTAAAGCATTACAATTCTTTAAAGTAGATAAATTGGATAAAAATGATTTTACTTTGGGAGAAATTGCCAGGAATCATGAGAATTTTTGTTCAAAAAACATTTCCATCAAGTATCCTTTTCTTCAAATTAAAAAATGAAAATTTCTCCCACATTATGGGTTCAGTATGTCAATACTGTTTACCTTTAGGATTTAGAATCCCACCAGAAATGACTGAATGGATCTATTAAGGATAAGCTGCTTTCCTCAGTTCATGACTTCTAAGACTTTTGCCTACTTCCAAGCTTTTCTTTAGCAGTCAAACTATTAAGAGCATTCATTTTCTAATAGAAGACTCTTTCCATCTATTTTTTAAATAAGATATGAATTATTAGAGAAGCTTAGCAATCAAGTACCTCATCAAAAACAACAAATAGAAAAGAAAACTGTTAGATATAATCTTCTGTGACTAGATCAGCTCATTTCAGGGTTTGGTATTTGCTGCCACTGAAGACATCCTCTTTTGGTAACCATACACTTTATATTTATTGAATTTATGATTTATGGAAATCAAACACAAAGCTAAAATCAGGGATGCTAGTTATTTTTTCAAAGGTGCCTTGTGCACATTCATTGGAAAAGCCCTGCTAATTCTTCCTAAATTACTTCAATACTCAATTCTTTTTCTTCATCCAATGATAAGTTCTTTACAGGACCTAATCACCTCTCATTTTACTATATCTCTTCACTAAATTTTCCTCTAGCACACCTCTGCTCCCACTTGCCAGAGCTATTTGCCAATTATTTGCTCTTTCCTTTAAACCTATAGTCCCTCCTTTTTTGTTCCATGAAACAAGTTTTCATTCCAGCCTATTTTTCTTTCCAGGGTAGCTTGGTGGTGCAATGGATAGAGCGCTGTGCTTGCAGTTAGGAAAATTCTTCCTGAGTTCAAATCTTGCCTCAGACACGTATTAGCCATGTGGCCCTGGGGAAGCCACTTAACCCTATTCACTCCAGCAAAATGAGCTAGAGAAGAAAATGGTAAACCACTCCAGTATCTTTGCTAAGAAAACCCCAAGTAGAGACAATAAAGATTCAGACACAACTGAAAAATGAATGGACAACAAAGCTTTTCTTTCCTTCCCTAACTTTATTATTCTCAGGTATCCCTTTTCAAATATAGGTTGTGACCACTCTAATTTGAATCGCTACCACCAACTCCTTAACATTCACATAATCCCTTCTTGGAATTGAATACATGATTCGAGAGCTCTTCCATTTCTGAGTAACAAGAAACTTTTACTCAATTCTAACCCTATTTTTAAAAAGTATTTAATTTTATTATTGAATTTTCGAGCTGAAAAGAACTTCAGAGATAAAGTTCTTGACTTCTAACCTTTGGCCCATGCTACATGGTGGCTTCTCCCCCTCCCCCCACATTCTCATGCTTCTTGATCTCTTCTATCCCAGTTCTTACCCTTCTTGATATTTTCATCTCCTGACTGCCATGACAATGTCACATGCAACCTCTCATCTTTCTGACACTTTTTTAAACATTTATTAATATTCATTTTTAACATGGTTACATGATTCATGCTCCTACTTTCCCCTTCACCCCCCACCACTCTCCCCCACCCATGGCCGTTGCACATTTCCATTGGTTTTAACTTTCTGACAAACTTTTAATTGTGCCCTTTCACTGAATTAACATTTTTCTTCCACCTCCTAAACAAAGGCATTTAATCACATTCTTTCATTCTCTTAACTTGTTCTCTCCCTTCATTTATTCTGTCCTCAATTGTCATACTGACCTGCGACTCCTACATCTATTATCTCCATTATCTTCACTCATTCTATACTCAGCAGAATAGTCTACTTGCTGTTTCCTCTAATTAAAGTGTCTCCTGATTCTATTCCTTTACATAATCTCCTCCTCCCAATCACCTACTTACTGCTTAAAATGCTCCCCTTCCTTAACTGGACCAGAGTCTTCTGGAGCCCTGCAAATTGCAGCATCTAGAATAAACCTTTTTTGATGCCTCCAGATAGTTTTCACTACAGCCCACCAAAGTAATATTGTATTTATTTTATAAATATTCTATACTTAACCTGTGTATTTTTCCCTCTAGAACAGTGATGGGCAAACTTTTTAAAGAGGAGGCCAAAGGAAAGGGAAAAAATTATATTTATATATTTATTTAAATATAATTTATTAAAAAATAAAAATGATACATTTTACAAAATTCTTGTATTTTTTGTAATACTAAGCCCTATTAATGACTGAAAGATCATGAAGGAGAAGGGCTGCACCTTGCCTGCAGGCCATAGTTTGCCCATCACTGCCCTAGAATATTAGGTCCCATAAGTGAAGAGAGAGTTTTGCTTTTCTATCCCCAGGAACTACGCCATTGCTTTATTATACACTTTGTTCATGAAGCCCCCCATTCTCACTCTATAATCAGTCCACTGTGTTTGTGGTTTTTTCTAATGGCATCTATTCTGCTACTTCTCCCACATAATTTATTATAATATGAAACTGTAATATCACCATGCACCTGTCCAAAGTCCTTCAAGAGATTCTCCAATTTAAATCTTCAGAGATGAGGGTAGTTCTAACTGGTCATTAAAAAGAATCTCTATGTCTGAACAGACCAGTTCTCTGTCTCACACAAGGCATTCATCTCTTTCTTCTCTCATGCTGCAGAGCTAGGCTGAACGCCCGGGCATTTACGACCCTCATTTAGGCTGAAATATTCTGGTGAGTGATGCAATGAATCCAAGCATATCATAGCTAAGAAGCAGAGTCTGGAGGTGTCCTCCCTAATAGCAGGAAATGTCTGCTGTGCACTGATCCTTTTGCTTTATATCTCACTTGGTATTAATAATCAGACAAAAGATTTCTGTTATTCCATCATTCATGGACTCTTGCATTATTACTCATATATGGAGGAGAGCTTTGTGGAGTACAGACTTTAAGAGGTATTCTACTACATAAAATACAATTTTTTATAACCATTAACAAGAAAACAAAATAGCACAATGGGGATTATTTTTTATACCCTTCAATAATGTGGTAAGCTTTAAGATATCATTCACATATATTATTCATATTTATCATATATGCTTTTTTCCTTCTCATATTTTAATCAAGGATGCTCGCAATGCATATACATATACAAAATTTTCAAAGATTATCTAGAAATGGGAAAGCAATAATATAGATTAGTGATTATTGAGATTTTGTTGTGTTTTTTTTTTAATAAAAATATGTGTTTCCTTCTCTTACAATGTCTTTAGAGTTAATTCATTAATACTCTCAAGTTGGTGTCACTTTCAAGAGAGACTAGGTTTCTGGACTAATATTACTTCATGCTTTTCCCATTTTTATCTTCTTTCACATCATTTCTATTTCTTCATGTAGCACAGCAGAGACTGTGATGCTGAGTCCAAATATAGTTCCATCATCACTGATAGAGAAGAGTTTATAATAAATCATGAAACTAGTATCAATCAGTATCTTTAATCAGTATCAAGAGAATAATCACATCAGGGGCAGATTAGGTAGTTCGGTGGATAGAGTGCCAGGTCTAGAGACAGGAGGTCCTGGCTTCAAATGTGGCCTCAGACACTTCCTAACTGTGTGTCCCTGACCAAGTCACTTAACCCCCAATGCCTAGCCCTTAGCACTCTTCTGCCTTGGAGCCAATACACAGTATTGACTCCAAGACCAAAGGTAAGGGTTTTAAAAAAATAAACGATAAAATGAAATATGGTTTTAAAAGGAAAAACAAACAAATATTCAGACAAAATGTTAACATATTTAGTACTTCAGTAATTAATGATTTGGCTATTGTGATTACTCCAATAATTCTGACTACAATTTTCTATAAATTAGTAGATGAGTGAGTTGCTATGGCTAAAATGTCTGTCAACATAAAACCAATTCAGTAATAACTTTGAACTGAACTTTGCTAAAAGAGTCCTTGGATAACAAACATCATCAAAACTGTCCTTGAAATCTTTCTAGCTTGTTAAGACCTACAAAGACCCTGCACTCTGCTCTCACCACTTTTGTGAAGAAAGGGTCATGAAATTATCACAATGAGCCTAAAGAGAAGGACTTATTAAGGATTATATTATGTGGGGAATTACAGAAGTATCCTGCAACACAAAATAAGCTGGTATTAGAGCATTTGCATGGAAAGACTAACAGCTGAAAATGAGTTATAAGAGAAACATAAGGAATGAATATTTCCATAAATCAGAATTTGATGATTATAGAAATCTATTCTATAAAGTGTTTATTTACTTTTAATGTACAAATTCCTATATTCAGCTATTACTAGCTTATTAACAAATTAGCCTGCCATAAGTGTTCTAAGAGAGTAACACTAAAATGTATAAAAGCACAAAATGAAATGAAATATCAGGTACAGCACTGATTTAATGGATATACAAAGGAGGAGCCTGGAAAACGCCACAAGATGCTTAGATACATGTAAAAGTATTTCTCTACCTACAAAAAAAATTCTCCATCTAATATGAGGAACTCATGACTTAAAGTAGAGAAAAAATTCTGGTTCATGATATATTTTAATTAAGAAAAAATATATATTCAAACTATTGAATAAGGACTTCCCTTTTAGATGAGGAATCTTGGGTGACAAATTTTGAGAGTATGTGTGCTAAGCTATCAGTGCATAATTAAAATGCTAACAATTCATAAATCTACATAAATAAAAACTGAATAATAGCTTGGACAAAATGTACCCTTCTCCTATGGAAATTTGTGGGACAGGGTCCAAGTTTCATACTATTTTGCTTCACCTCAAGTACCCAGAACAATGGTGTAAACAAACACATTTTTCAATAACCAAAACAGATAAATAAAACCATAAGAATATAGGAATATGCTTGTGAGCACAGAATAAAATCCGTATCACCATGCAACAAATAAAAGCTTCTTTTATTCCTCTCAAAATATTAGTTCCCTTTGACAGGAAAACAAAAGTAAAATTTTAAAAATGAGTATTGCCACTCTCTGGAATTTTCCAATAGGAAAACCCTATAGCTCTCCTAGGAAACTAGGCAGAAAAGTAGCTAGAACTACAGAAGACCCAGGTTCAAATCCATGATTAGTTGTGTGACCCTGGGCAAGTCACTTAACCCTGTTTGCCTCAATTTCTTCATCTGTAAAATGAGCTAGAGGAAGAAATGATAAACTACTCAAGGATCTTTGCCAAGAAAACCCTAAATGGAGTCACCAAAGTTGGATTCGACTGAACAATAGCTCTCCCATATGTTAAAAAAAAAAATCTATCATACCTAACACCCTAGCATCTCCACCTGCTGGGGTTCCATTTTCTTGTTGTGCTACAAGTTCATTCAGAATAATCTGTGTTGCCCCAAGTCTTGGCAAGGTGACATGTGTGAGGAATGGCAAATTATTTTTCTTGGCAAATGCCTGACTTGTTTCTCGTCTCTTCCTGAGGAAGCCACCTTCTGGAAACAGAACAATCCACTTCCGATCTCGGCTCCTGTAATAATGTTTGAGGTGTTTCTTGAGAAGAACAAGTTGCTGGTCTCGATGAGACTTTCCCTGGAGACACACACAAGGAGAATAAAGTAGATATATTTTAAATAGCTATTTAAAAAAACACAACAAATAATTAAGTTCAACTTAGTTTGGATGAAGTTAATTTCAAGATTAAAAAGAAATAGCCAACCCTATCCCCCTCTCCTTATCTCCAAAGGAAAATAGATGCAAAAGATAACTTTGTGAATTTGCAGATATTTGCAAAACTCGTATTTCACTATTTTTTGGTTCAGATAGATTTTCCAGACAAACTAATTCTTTTTAAATTTCTAGTTCAATTTTTGCTAGGAGTTCTCAAGAATAATAACTTTATTTTTAGTTCTCATAAAAGGAAATTTATCTCTAATTTCAAGGCAGATAATCTACTTTTCCTAGCCATTTTATTACAAAAAACTCACAGATATTTTCCATATAATTCTTAAGTTTCTATTTAACCAAAATCAAGTCAACAATCAGCGGATGTCACAGTGGACAGAGAGCACTGAACTTGGAGTCAGGAAAACGTGAATTTGAATTTTGCCTCAGACACTTACTAGGTGTTTGACACTGATCAAATCATTTAATTTCTCTCAGCTTCAGTTTCCTCATCTGTAAAAAGGGGAAAATAATAGCACCCATCTCCCAGGCATGTTATAAAGCTCAAATGAGATAATGTTTGTAAAACATTTTGCAAATCTTAAAACAATATGTAAATGTTAACTTTTATTATTACATATTATAAACATTGTAAAGCTTAAGTTATTCTAAAAAGGGACTAAAATCAAAGGGCAACAAAGAACTATCGTCTCTTGAGCTTTAAGTCATTCCTTAGCCCTAAACTCCATTCTTTTGGGGGTAGCCCTTAATTTCCCCCCAAACTTTCATAAGGCCAAAAAAATAACTTTTATTATATCTACTTTGATTTTGGTAAGGCTGTTGATATTATTTGAGATTTCTCCAAATTGCTTAGCCCAACTCTTAGTTTCAAGTGTGGGAATTTGGGTCTTAGAGCAGAATATTTATTTTCAATAATCATCTCCTACCCTCCCTTTTGAATCTCTCATGCTTCATTCCTCAGTGTAGACTCCTTGACCAAGAACCTAGCCTAATTCTCTGCCCTTCCTACCTCTTGGTTCCCAAGCAAGAAAGATACTTTGCTCTCTGGCCTTCCATGTTATCATCCTCAAATAGGACCAATCTCCTTTTGGACACCTAAGTGCTCTGGTCCCTCAAGTGATAAAACATAAGTAAACACATGAAAAGACTATTTTCTAAGCAGTAAAGTGCCACAGTGAAGACGGTAAAGGAATGGAAGAACTAAGTTCAAATCATGGCTCAGGCACTTCTAGTAAAGTAATCCTGGGCCTTCAGGTCCAGATAATCTCTTCTTTTCCTACCTCTTGACTCCCAAACAAGAAAGATATTTTTCTCTCTGGCTTTCCAAGTTATCATCCTTCAATAGGCTCAATCTTCTTCCAGAAATCTTAATGCTCTGGACTCTGGAAGTTCTCTTTCTAGTCCTCAATCCTATCTACTCCATTTCTTATTGAACAAGAAAAATTACCCTAGATAATCTTCATGCTTTGGTTTTGTAAAATGAGGCTAATAAGAGCACCTACTATGCTCGAGGTTACTGTGATGATGAAATAAGTTAACATGTGAGGCACTTTGCAAACCTTAAAACACCATATAAATGTAGAGTTTTTTTAGAGTATACTATTTAATTTTCATTGTTCATTGCAAAGTATTAATTTTTTAAATCCATGTTGTAATCTATTCTAAATAATGGTAACAAGGAAAAGAATACCTAAGATAAAACAATAATACTTTAGCTAGAAAACTTGATATATATTCCAACATAGTAGATACCAACAATTTCGGTAACCTGATTTACTATAACATCTCATTTACCTAGCACTGTTGGGGGAGTAAGGGATTTTGAATATGAAAAATGTCCAGGTAATTGAAATCTGGCCCTTTAATTAAAGCAATTAAATGTTTTTATATTTTACCCATTTGTGGTAGAAACATCCCTAAAATGTCCCTATGTTTTAGTTAGAATATATTTAACAAAATTGTGATTTTGATAAGCAATCACTGTATTGTGGGCAACAATATGCTCAAAATTTATTGAGATGTATTTCATTGAATTCTCCAGATAATGGTACTATACTATTCTAATCGGTGGTTCAGTTAAAAACTGACTACTACCCATTCCCCTTCAATGATTCTTCAGGGGCTAGAAAAGTAGATGGGGATATTTTCTACCACAAGATAATCTGAGTGCTATTAAGTAAAAATGTTATGAAGAACAGGTGCTGAGAGTACCTCAAACTTTACTTTGGTTAGATTTCACAATATTGGTATTTGCTTAAAACTTGTTATCCATACTGCTGCCTTTACAGTGATTCCAAGGGTCCCTATGCTTGCAGGTGCTGCCACATCTGTTCCTTCTTTCACAGCTGCCTATATTTTCTACTTAGGCAGAGTGTCTGGTGGGCCTCATCCTACTAATAACAACCACTGACTCCTCACCTTGGACTCTAAGTTCTACAAAGTACTTGCCAAGGTCTATCATTTGCTTTTCTGCTCTCTGATTATAACTGCAAGCTAGAATCAAAAGTAGTAAATTAAATCTGAAAGCTGAAATTTTTATCTTTCCATGCCCAGCATGTAGCAAAGAATCTGGGACACATATTAGACATGTAACAAATGCTTCTTGACTGATATGCTCTGAGCCTGAGAATTAATTGAGTGTCCTTACTTTGGGATGGCTCTTTTTTGGGGCTTGAAGACTCCTATTTATTCACTTGCAGATTTTTACAGAAGACATAAGTTGCTAGATAATATATTATAAACATAATAAATTCCATTTACCCTTTCAAGTTAACCACTTAAAAGAAAACTAAACATTTTACCAGTAGCATACCCTAGAGCAGGGGTCGGCAACATATGGCTCTCGAGCTCTTTTGAGGGCCAGATATGGCTCTTTCTGCAGGAGCCATAAAGTCAATTTTTTTTCAGGCGCTGTTACAGGAGTGTGCACTGTGAGCACTGTATGGCTCTCACGAAATTACATTTAAAAAATGTGGCGTTTATGGCTCTCACGGCCAAAAAGGTTGCCAACCCCTGATCTAGAGAATCTTACACTTGAGCTTTGGAGGTTAAAGTGATGGTTGGCTACTTCTGACCCTGTGATCCTTGATTGGCAGGAGGAGACAAAAGTTGGCTGTTTCTTATTTGCCAGGATTAAAATTGTCTTGGGAACACAGAGAATCAAGAGTGAAGCTTCCTGAGACTCATAAACTGGTTGAGCACCTTCTATGTATAACTCCTACATTTAGTGCTAGTATCATTACACTGCAATTCATTGGACAATCAGTGGCAGAGCAAAACAAACCAAAAAAAAAAACTCTATTACTTACCTGCCTTATAAAGAAATCTCCATGAATTAGAGAAACAATACCAAAGTTTGTATACTTAAATATGTGATCCATCAACCACATCATCTGAGCAACAACCTGAAATATTTGGAAAAGGAAAAGTGATTAAGTCTTGGGTAAATTGAACTTGACTTTACAAGTGGTTCAGTCTGGGGGAAAAGCACCTCAGGTTATAAATCCATAAGAATTCTTTTGAGCACTTTTCAAGCTAACTCCAATCTACCTTTCCAGGTTTATTAATTATTCTCCTTTACATACTCTACAATCCAGCCTTTCTGTTTCTCCAACACAAGACATTCCACCTTCTGTATAGGATTTCATCCAACCCTGGAATGCATTCCCTGCTCACTTTCACCTTGTTTAAAAAAAAAAGGCAAACCCTAGTTCCTTGAAAGCTGGGTTTATGACTCTCCACCTACTACTTGAATATTTCATACAGTTATGTGTAAATATTGTCTTCCCCAATAGAGTGCATGTTCCTGGAAAGCAGGGACTGTTCGTTTTTTGTCTTTGAATTCCCAGTGCTTGGCAAAGTCCCTGGCAAATGGTAGGCACTTAAAAAATCCTTGCAGGTTAAATGACTGATTAGAAGACTAATGCTAGTTCTAGAGATAAAAAAAAGGTTATTATATACATTTGGGATTTATGGCCCCTGAAGTCTAGATTTTCTGCATAGTTCTTTGTTCATAATAAACAGCCACTCAAAACAAAAAGTTTTTTAAAATTAGAACTTGTAGTCCCTACTACTACTGTTCTGATCAAGAAATAATTTGCTCCTTTGAGGCTGAAACTGCCCAAATTTTATGGACCTTAAGATAGTCTATGCTAAAAATGACAATAGTAAAATAATGCTTAGCAAATCATTTTTTGGAAGCTTCAATATTTTAAATCAAAAAATAATATTTGTAAGTGTTTATAAACTCCATTGTAAAATGTATCAGTTCAGGCACCCAGGAACAAAGACCAATGGCAAAAACTATGTATGAGCTTGTGAAATAGAATTCTGTTTATAGATTTTATTGTTTAGAATAATCAAACAATACCTTAAAAGCCCTATTTCATCACCCTTAAATGCCAACTTAGAAAAAAAATTTACTTTCCTGAGCACTGGAAGAATATGAAATGCTAATACAGTATCAATCACTAATATTGCATAATAATTATTAAGGCAATTTTAAGGCAAAGGAGTAAATTTAAAATAAAACATAAAAAGAAAATTAATGAATTTACTAATTGATCTTTCCTGCTGAGGTAATGAGCTGTTCTTGATCTGGCTTTAAGTGAAGTGAGGATTATAACCCTATCCAGAATGCAGAGCAAATTTTATTTTTGCTTCTGATAAGAAAACATTATCCACTCCCACCTTCTAAATTATTGTTTTAGACAATTCATTCATTGCCTAAAACAGTATTTGCCTTCACAGCAAAGCTTCACAATAGTAAATTTAAAATTCTTTAAATTTTTAATGGTCAGTAATAGCTCACAATTAAATTACACTGGGGAGTATTGAGCTAAATTTATAAACTCCTATTTTGTTTCCCTTCTGAAAAGACATTCCCAAATATTCTACAAGGAATTTTTTTGTCAACATTCTTCAGGCTAATTGTTTATAACCAAATTCAGTCCACAAGTAGGCAATTTCAAATGGAATATTCTGCTTAGTTATTTGGATTTGTACTGAAATGTGAACAACAAAGTGTTCCATCTGAAGCTGTTTCAAGTGGAATATTAACAAAGTAATAGCTCATTACAATTCCGCTATCACAATCAAGAGAATTCATCTTCAACAGTCTTCCTCTATCTTTGTCACAGAGCTTCAGGTAGCTATTCCCATAATCTTGAGTTTTTTAAGGTTTAAAAAATATTTCTAATTACTTTTTCTTGAAGGAAAAAACAAAACAAACCCTTACCTTCCATCTTCCAAGGCAGAAGAGTGCTAGGCAATGGGAATTAAATGACTTGCCCATGGCCACACAGCTAGGAAGAGTCTGAGGCCAAATCTGAACCCAGAAGCTCCCGAGTCACCTAGTTGCCTCCCTATAATTACTTTTCAAACACCGTTTTTAAATGCAGTTTTGCAAAAAGCAGCCAAAAAAATCTATTTGGCAATGAAAAAATTTTATAAGAACTCAACAATCAGGAAGTAACTTAAGGAAAGAAACAAATAAAAGGTATCTTTCTTTACTGTTAGTAAAGCCTAGAGATAAGAGAATGTGACTAGTTAATATGTACCCCAATTTCAGCTTTAGTGTTTTTAAAATATTGAAGTCATTTATCTATAAAACAATCTTTTAACTACTTCAGAGGCTCAGTGACTTTAGCACAGTGGGTACTGTCTCTCATCCTCTTCTAACTTTTCTCCTATAAATCCACCACCACCATTCGACATGCTGGGAGCCTTCAATATGTTCTTTCGATAAGGCATAGATAACTATAATTATAAACACATGAGTCATCCATCGGTTAATACTCACTCTCTACATTACCAGCCATCTCTTTGTGGTCATACATTTCTCCGATGATATCCATTATGTCACTTCTGTACAATTCCTTTTTTAGCCAATAGCCTGTTTATGCCCCCCATGAACCTTCCCATTGCCTTTAGTAGGATCCTCAGTTTCAACACTTCAAAGATAATGGTATTCGGTGACTGTTAGCCATACATCATCACCTGCAGAATACTACAGTTGAGCCTTTGTTTTGAAAAAAAATTGCTTAACCTAACTTTTAAAACTATGTCATTTCAAAAGAAAGTTTAGCTCACTTTTCTATTTTTTTTCAATTCTGGGCTCAGTTCATTGCTTATGGTCATTGTCTCCTGCTGATGTCTGTCCAAGATATGTGATGTACCAGTTCTGCGGTTTGTTCATTGAAACACATATCATAAAACTAGACAATAATGCATTCTTTACCCACATGATTTTCTTGCTTAAATAATAAGGTTGAACTCTTGAGTAATTATAGATGTCATTTAGACACTCTGCAATGTTCTAAAATCAGCACAATGTCATATCTAAATAGCAGAACTACGTTAGTCAACTCCAGAAAGGAGAAGAGAAGAGAGGAGAGGAAAAAGACAACATGAATCATGTAATCTTGGAAAACTTATGTGTAAATTTGTGACTGGAATACAATAAAAGGGAAATAAATAAATGAATGAACAAACAGATAAGTAAATAAACAAGCAAACAAATGAATAAATGAATGAACGAACAAATAAATGAATAGCAGAACCAAGAGAACCTCCCTATCTATAGGAAGTCCTCTTTAATTTAGACTCTGCACTTAATGTCCTTTAGGACAGTTGGAAACACCTTGATGAGTATACATTCCCTTCATTTATGCCTCAGTTGTTATCAGTAATCAAAGGACTGAAGAAAGTTATTTTCACTGTTAACAACCTAAGGAATTTTGTCTGATTTTAACATGTGAATGGGAAACATATTGTTAGATGTCTTAATTTTAAAAAAAATTCAACCAAAAATTAGCCCAGTAAGATCTTGGGTTCTATGTTTTCAGAACAATTAGTTGACATTGAGATATTGTCTTTTTTAGCATTTCATTTGCAAAAGATTACCTGTTCTCTTTTCATATATTTTATCAAGAATATTCTCAATGTATATGGTAGATTATTTCCAGAATAACTTTGTAAAGGTAGGAAAGTGGGAATATGATTTGTTAGCTATTATTAATATTTTCTCTGTTGCTTGGGAGGGTTTTTTTTTAGTGGTGATGTTTTCTGTTTTTTTCCTCATTTTTGTTCTTCTCTCCTCTTTTTAATACCAGGAGTTTTCAGTTTTTCAATGATCTCAAATGATCTCAAAATGGTTTCACCTCCAGCATTGATAAGCTTTGTGTATTTCTCTTCTAGTTGAGCTGCTCCTCCCATCTTTGTTAGCTCTGTGCCATTTCCACTTCCATATGTAATTATATGTAGGATTATGACACTTAGTCCAAATGTGGTAGCTCCACTGTCCTTGAAAGTGAAGAGTTTATTGAAGATTTCTACAACAAAAATATTGATAGGTCTTTTCCATTCTTTTTTTGTTGCCCTCTTTTCAGTTTTCTCCTTAAGTATCCTTAATAACTTCTGATAATTTTCTTTAAACCTGTTTTTGTTTTTCAGTGAGAAAATGCTCATAATACCCTACCACCTTTTTCTAAGATTTGGTTGCTCTCTCTCTTCACTTGACAAAGAGATCAACTATTTTCTGTCTGAGGAAGTTTTTTTTGTTTTTATTTTATGTTTATTTCATGTTTTTTTTTTCATATGAATTGCTTTAAATCAGTTAAAATTCTGTAGGAAATAGTTATTATTGTCAATCTTTGCTCTTCCATTCATTTCCCATTTGGGCAAATTAAAAGGTTGCTTGAATAAGTCAGGTCAGATTTTCATTCTATGTCATCTTTTTTCATTTTCTATTCTTTTTTTCAGTTTTGCATTTTTCTGTAATAAATCAGTCATCTCTAACTATACACAGGCAGCTGAATCAGCAATGACTCCCATATCAATAAACTCATTTCCCATAGGTTAAAACAATCAGTTTCATTAGTTGTTATGTTATCTGGTATGTGTTTCTTGAGGAAAAGTATTAGTGATAAAATATGCCTAAGGCTTCTACATAGGGTATAAGCCTTTTCTTCACTTTGTGTTTCATAACCATTCCACAGAACAATACTTACACCTTCCTTTTAACTAATAGTTTAAACAAACAAAACCCCCAGATTTAGATATATAGATTGCAGTTAAGTGGCTAGTAAACTAGACAAGGAAACCAGCTTCCTTCAATGTTTAGTCCAAATCTCATTTTCTCCAAGAAGCCTTTGCTGGCTCCCCTCCCTCCCTCTGAAAGCCTCCTCCTACCCACCTAGATTAACTTCTCTTTACAATGAAGAGCACTTGTATATATGGAAGTGTCTGCACATTGCCACCCCAATTAGATTCTGAGCTTTCTGAGGGCAGGTACTATTACTTTTACCCTTTTTTGAATGCCCAGTGGTTAACACGGTGCATGACACATTTGGCAAAACCCTATTGAAACTATTATAAAGGTCTCTTGTCATTTCAAGGGGCAGCATTCCATAATCAAAAAATTGTCTAAAATAAGCTCTGGTAGAATGCCTGCCCTTTGATCCAGCCATACCATTGTTGGGTTTGTACCCCAAAGATATCATAAATAAACAGACTTGTATGAAAATATTTATAGCTGCGCTTTTTGTGGTGGCAAAGAACTGGAAAAGGAGGGTATGTCCTTCAATTGGGGAATGGCTGAACAAACTGTGGTATATGCTGGTGATGGAATACTATTGTGCTCAAAGGAATAATAAACTGGAGGAATTCCATGTGAACTGGAAAGACCTCCAGGAATTGATGCAGAGTGAAAGGAGCAGAGCCAGAAGAACATTGTACACAGAGACCAATACACTGTGGTAAAATCAAATGTAATGGACTTCTGTACCAGCAGCAATGCAATGACACAGGACAGCTCTGAGGGATTTATGGTAAAGACACTACCCACATTCAGAGGTAGGACTGCAGGAGAGGAAACATACAAGAAGAACAACTGCTTGAATGCATGGGTTGAGGTGGACATGATTGGGGATGTAGACTCGAAACTACCACACCAATGCAACTATCAACAATTTGGAAATAGGTCTTGATCAATGACACATGTTAAAACCAGTGGAAATGTGCATCGGCCATGGGTGGGGGAAGAGTGGGGGGTGAAGGGGAAAGTAGGAGCATGAATCATGTAACCATGTTAAAAATGAATATTAATAAATGTTTAAAAAAATAAATAAAATAAGCTCTGGCCTATGCCCTCTAACTTTTTGAATCAAAGTATTATAGAGCTGTCAGTCAAGTCTTGTTGGTGAACTCAAAGTTATAAAACTGTACTATGATTCAATTTTTTAACTAAAAAACTAATAATGTCATAATACACAAAAACCTTTAAAGCAAATGATGATCTCAATTACTGTTTATCCATTTTCTCCCTCTGAAATTAAAGGTATTAATTTAACAATGAGATAGACTCCAAAAGTTATTACTAAAAACGAAATTCCAAGTTTCATGGTGCCAAATCTTATATACAAATCCATATGAATAAATCAAACCCCAATTTACTGATCAAATAAAAAGTTAAATAAAATAAATTCAACTACTTTCTCAGTAAAAATACTTCCCCTAGAGTAGATATTTATGTAATTATTTTTGGAGATAAAAGATTACAATGCCATCAGTTGAATATTTCATTAATCATACTTTTTAGATTAAGACAATCCATTCTTCCTGTATTCAAGTTAAATGATTGTAGGGGAACTTACAAAATTGGATATAACTTAAGAAAATGTTCCTAGATAAAAGAATTAATCTGGAAGAAATTACCTGAATCTTTCTATAGAAAATTTTATCTTTTCTAGAATGGTTGAGTATTCTGTTAAAACTAATAGACTAGTTTGTACTTACCATATATGCTACAAACATTAATCACTTTAAAAGACTGAGAATGCAATTATAAATATTAAATATAATCTAATCATTTCTTGATGCTTCTGAAAACACTCAAATCTTTCTTGCAATGCCTCCAGGAAATAATCACTAATGCTAAATTTTCATACTTGTAAGTATGACAGTTCTAATCAAAAGGGACTCCCAATTCACAAAATGCTGAATAAAACAGGAAAAAAAAATAAAATTCAATGCCATGTATTAAGTAGACAGGTAATAGTTATTCCAATTCCAAGTGTGCATCAGCAATTCATGACAATCTCTCACATTTCAGTGAACTGGTTTCTAAATAACTATGTCTTTTCAGAAACTATTCCATAATGCAAATATGACACTCGTTATACATTTTAGTAGCAATTATATACAAGGCTCCTATCCTCATGAAGCTTATATAATCTAATAGGTAAGGAATACTATATAACAAAAGTTAAAGTGCTATAAACAAAGGCAAAATTACTGTGTTAAAGTTGAGATGACCTAGGAAAAGGAGGGAGACAGTGGTAGGATTTTAACAAGTAGACAGAAAGGGAGATAGCATAAACCATGAAAAAGACACAAAAGGGGAAAATGTGAGGTATATTTGGAAGATGCAAAATAACCCATTTTAATCTGAACATAACATGCATAAAAGGAAGTGGAGAGAAATGAGCCTGAAAGTTTAAGTTGGGGCCAGTTTATAGAGCCCCTTGAATGATAATGATAATGATAATGATAATGATAATGATAATAATAATAATGCTAAGAATATATTCATATAAATGCTTTAAGGTTTAAAAAGCACTTTCATCACAACAGCTGAGGAAAATAATATGTGTGCATCTCTCCATTTAGAGATAGAGAAATATGAAGCTAAGGAATCTGGACATTTTAAGCAATAATGAGCCCACTCAAAGCTTTTAAAATGAACAGTGACACATATCAGAGTTCTACATTTAAAAAATTAATTAATTGGTTTGTGGTTTATGGAATAAATTTGAGAAAGGAAAGCTACTAGCTAGAATGCAGAATTGTACAATGAAAAGAATGCAAGTCTCAGTATTTCATCAATAAAACCAGTATAATAATAACAATAATAATAATAATAATACAACTGGAAGGGGATAGTAAGGTATTCAGAAGTTCTGAGTCTGGATGTCTAAAACAAATGTATCACTAAAAGACCTAAATGAGTTAGGTTTTTGAATGAAAACAAGTCCAGTTTGGGCTGTGTGGTGTTTGAGGTATCAGAAGGACATCTACTCAAGAGATATCAAAAATGCAGCTGAAAATACAAGTTTAGGGCTCAAGAGAATAGGGCTGAATAAAGAAATATGGAATTTTCTGCATAGAGAAAAAGTACATATTCTGAGACTCAAAGTTTTAAGTATACTTTTTTGATTTTATTTCACTGTCTATAATGATAGACTGGTTATTCTAAATCAGATTATGTGTGCAAAATGTATATAAATGTTAGCTGTAATTATTATTATTTTAAGGTATACAATCAGGGCTTCTAATTCATCATTTTCTCTTCCGAATTTTGAAATTCTATTGACAGTACTACTTTCTTGTTACATCCTCTTCTAATAACTCTGGATTGAAAGCACAGAATCTTCTATAGAATGAGGAGGTTGAACAAGATAACCACTAAGGTCCCTTCTATGTCTAAATCTATGATTTTGTTTTCTTATTCTCCTTTGACCACTTATAACAAATCTATCTTGTTGACTCATTTTAATTTCTCTAACATCTTTTTTTTCCTCCCATTTCTACTCCTACTACCATTCTGGCTTAGGTTCTTAGCATCTCAAATATTTGCACATCCTTTTTCTTAAATATTACTATACAAATTTTTCTCTCAATTAGTTTTTCAATTCACCTTTAATCTCAACATTTCTTGGCCAGTGTGCACACTTTTATTTTTATTTTTTGTTTGTTTTTAATTTTAAACCCTTAACTTCTGTGTATTGGCTCGTAGGCAGAAGAGTGGGAAGGGTAGGCAATGGGGGGGGGGGGGTCAAGTGACTTGCCCAGGGTCACATAGCTGAGAAGTGTCTGAGGCCAAATTTGAACCTAGGACCTTTTGTCTCTAGGCCTGGCTCTCAATCCACTGAGCTATCCAGCTGCCCCCAGTGTGCACACTTTTTAAATCTGAGGAAAGAGCAATATTTAAATTCACAGCAACTAGTATTCTAAATTCAAATTCTTAGCAAATCTAGTCACATACTTGGAATAGAGTAATTCCTGTCTGATCCCTTTAATAAAGGGCAAACAAGAAAATGAATAAGGTCTCAGCATTTATAATGTAGCAAATTATTTAGTGTTTCTACTGTCTTTTATAACCTAAAGATAACCTACCATTCCTTTGTCCTGTAGGCACATCATTAACGTGCACACATCTCCTGTTGCTTGATGGTTCACCAACATCATAGCTTCATCTTCTGAAATTGCTTTAATATCTTCACCCCACTCCATTACTGTAAGAATAAAAAGTTTCAAAGCTTTCATTTGAAGACTCTATGTTCCTAAAAATCTTTAAGTAGACAATATGCATGTGATACAACTTAGATCAAATTATGGTATATCACTTTATTATAAAGGGTATATATAAAACAGTTTAGAAAAACTTTTCCCACAAAATTAGAAAACTGACATTAACATTTTTAAAAGCCTAGAGTGGTATAGGCACACATCCCCTAGGGGCATGGAGGGGACATTTTTGCATGCCCCACTCCACTCTGGCCAGCCCAATGGGAGCACTTCCTCCCTCCCCAATTTGGGGTAATGCAGGGCCTCACAGGCACAGCTTGAAGGTCAAATTTGAGCACAGGATCTCTAAAAAGTTCACCAATGTTGGCCCAGTGTACATATGAAAAAGTCTTTTACCGAAAATAGAGGTACATATAAAATCAACTATTTTAATCTTAATGTAATTATCCACTTATTTCATGTAAACTTATTGTCTAGAACTTTGAACAGAATTAATATGATAAAGTACTATTAGTTTTCAATAAGCCTTTTCTTAAAAAACTTTGTCTTAAAATTAATACAAGTATTAGTTCCAATGCAAAAAAGTGATAAGGGGTAAGCAATGGGGGTTAAGTGACTTGCCCAGAGAAATACAGCTAGGAACTGTCTAAGGCCAGATTTGAACCCAAGGCCTCCCACCTCCACAGGCTTGGCTCTCTATCCACTAAGCCACCCAGCTGCCCCCACTAAACAAACAAACAAAAAACCCTGAACTAATATATAACATATATTAAGTGACTGCTTTTACTGGCAAAATATATCATGACTTAATTCTACTGAATCCCATTTAAAATATACATACAAAATTTTCAAGGTTACTAAATTCAAGGAATAATGACATCGCCCTGATCAACATCTTTACCTCTTTCTCCCCAAAAATTTTCAACTAAGCCTGTTGGAAATATCTTCAGTTCAATGATGAAAGTTATCAGGTTAAAAAAATCTTACTTTAATAACAATTATGCTAAACATAAAGCTAGAAATAGCTACTTTACTATATAAATAACAAGCAAATTTCAAACTGTAAATCAACTTTTCTTCTAAAGTCAAAGATGAACAGAAATATGAAGAGAAAAAACTGAGTGACAAGTTTGATTTATAAAAATTCTTCCTTCAAAGCCCAATTCAGATTTCACTTCTTATGTGAAGATTAACAGTTAGAAGTAGAATGAACCAGCTATCCATGGCAGTCATATGGTACATACTTGCTGCTTTGTGTTATTGGTTAATTTTTAGATATACAGATATCTTCTCAATATTTCCTTATGTTCCTCAAAGTAATATGCATGAGGTCTCTCATTTTTATTTTAAAAATTAAATTTATGCTAACCCTCAAAATTTCCTTAAGTTTAAAAGGATAAAATAAGTAAAGTTGTAGAAGGTTTTCCAACACTCCAATCAAGAATATATCAAAATAATAGTATTAGCTGAAAACAAACATTAAATACAAAAGTGAGCATAATTTTATGGTACAAAGTAAAAAATACAAGACTGATGTCTCTTTATAGTGCTAAGACTTAGTTTTATGTTTTATTTTTCAAATGTACAAAGCCACAATTCCTCTCAAATAAAAAATGAAAATCACTTAACTTGTTCAGGAAAATGTCTCCCCAAATGGTTTTCCTGGCTCAGAATAGCTAGACAAGTTCACAGTTCCACTACCAGTAAATTAACATGCTTGCTTTCCCACAGCTTTCCTAGCATTTGTCATTTTCCTTTCTTTTTTTACTTTTTTGTCAACTTTCCCAATCTGATAGGTGTAATAATCTCAAAGTTGCTTTATGTACATTTCTTTAATGATTAGTGATTGGTGAATTATTTCAAATAGCTTATTCATAGCTTGGATTTCTTCCTCAGAAAACTGCCTATTTATATCCTTTGACTATTTATTAATTTAGGGAATGGCTCTTATTCTTATAATTTAACTCAAAAAAATACTGAAAATTCTCTAGCACTGTCTCAAATTTATTAATCTCCAAAATGTCCACAGTGCAATAGCAATGTAACATACAAATATGAAGTTAAATGTTTTACACTTCAGATGCCTGACCAAAAAAATAGTATTAGGAACTAAACATTTGGAAATTTTAAATAAAATTCTGCATAATTTAGCTAAGCAACAAAATTTATTCTAGCAGCATGCTTTTGTTCTTTACAAAATCCCTGGTTTTTCAAGTGCAAAAAACTGACATAACATTTCTTGGTATTGGATAACTTAAATAATACAATTAATCTACTTTTATTATTAAATTACTTGCCTCCAATATGCACAGGCTGAGTGAACTTGAGAAAATCACTCCGTGCCCCCCAAAGCAATTCTCTAAGACATGAAATCATTGATGAGTTGGCTGATCTGCACTGCTAAAGGGATGTTTCCCCTCCAGAAACACACCACCACCACCACCACCACCACCACCACCACCACCACAATAATGAAATCATATACCTGAACATACCAACATTCAGTACTCTTCTCTCACCCAACCACTACCATGCCCATCAAGCAAAAGTTACTTTTAAAACCAAAGATAATTTTTCAGGTGTTAAAGTTGTTCGTTTTATTTACTAAAATGAAAATGTACCAAAGATATGCATATCACAAAATAATTTGTAGGAAGATAGTAAAACATTATACAAAGGGGGTGAAATCAATTTAAATTAATTTTACTAACTCTATTCTTGTTTATAAAAAGTTGATCTATTAAATATTAACCCCTAAAGGAGTAATTAAAATTAAGCATTCTTATTTCTATGTTGTATAAAACTTATTCAGTTTCTTTAAATTGTACAAAGGCCCTAAAGTCCATTTGCCTAATGATCTCTATCTAATGATAAAATAATTGTCTGTTAGTAAAAGGCCTGGCCAACTCTTCTAAGCTAACAGCAAGAAGCTGTAGAGTAGCATGTTGGGGGGAAGAAAGGAGGAAGGCAGAAAGATTGATGTACTGTACTATACTGTACTTCCTCAATAAACTAAAAACAGGTTAGGCTTAAATTATGTCTTTGCTCTTCATAATTTCAGGTAGGTTCTTTCATGGTTTTAAAAATCTTAACCTGGTTGTCATTTCTTATGGCATGTTAGTATTTCATCATAATCATATGCCACAACTTCTTTAGCCATTTCCCAATTGAAGGCCATCCTCTCAATGTCCAGTTCTTTGCCAACACAAAGACAGATGCTATAAATGTTTTAGAACATATACATTTGAAAAAAAAACCAACTACATAGGTTCTTTTCCTTTTTCCCTGATCACTTGGGAAATAAAATTAATAGTGGTATAACTTTTTGGCATAATTATAGATTGCACTCCAAAATGGTAGGATCAGTTCATAGTTTCATACAGAGTATATTCAGTGTCCTCATTTTTCTACATCCCCTCCAACGTTTGTCATTTTGCCCTATATTTATCATTTTAGCTAATCTGATAGCTCTGAGATGATATTTCAGAGTTGTTTTAATTTGCATTTCTCTATTCAATAATAATTTAGAGCATTTTTTCAAATGACTATATATAGTTTTGACTTCTTAACCCAAAAACTAGCTCTTCATATTTTGTGACCATTTATCACTGGGGAAATGGTTCATATTCTTTTTTTAAAAACCCTTACCCTTCCATCATAGAATCAATACTATGCTTTGGTTTCAAGGTACCAGAGTCATAATGGAGTTTTAAGTAACTTGTCCAAGGTAACATAGCTAGGAAGTGTCCGAGAGTGCATTTAAACTTTCCACCTCTAGGCCTGGCTCTCAACCCACTAATTGTACCCATATTATTAATACATTTAACAAAGTTCTCTACATATATCTATGAAAAATTTTCCCTGTTTTTTGCTTTCCTTCTAATTTTAGGTACTAGTTTTATTTGTACAAAACCTTTTTAATTTAATGTAATCAAAATTATCAATTTCACAATGCTTTCTATATATTGTTTATTCATAATTTTTTCTAACCATAAATCTAATGGACGTTAAGTTTCATATTCTACTAATTTGCTTATTATCTCCTTTTATATCTAGGTCATTTATCCATTCTGATCTTATCTTGGTAAAAGGTGTAAAATATTGGTCTACATCTAGTTTCTGCTAGACTGTTTTCCAGTTTTCCTAACAATTTTTTATCAAAAAGTGAATTCTTATCCCAAAAGAGTGGATCTTTACTTTGTCAAACACAATGTTTATATAGTCTTTTACTACTGCTTATTGTATATCTGTGCTGTTCCATTGATCTACTTTTCTATTTCTTAGTTGGTATCAGATAGTTTTGATAATTACTGCTTTATGAAACCGTTTAAAATCTGGTGCTGCTAGATCTTCTTTCTTTACATTTTTTTTCATTAGTCCCTTTGATATTCTTGATCTTTTGTTCTCCCAAATGAACTTTGTTATTTTTCTAGTTCAATAAAGATGGCATCAAATAAGTAGGTTAGTTTAGGTAGGATTGCTTTTTTAATTAGATTGGCTCTGCCACTCCATGAATAATTAATATTTCTCCAATTAGTTAAATCTAACTTTATTTTTAATTAAAAAGTGTTTTATAATTATGTTTGTGTAGTTCCTGATATTTTTGGCAGGTATACTCCTAGATATTTTATTCTACCTATGGTTATTTTAAATGGTTAATATTTTTTTTAAAACCCTTTGTACTTTGTGTATTGTCTCATAGGTAGAAGATTGGTAAGGGTGGGCAATGGGGGTCAAGTGACTTGCCCAGGGTCACACAGCTGGGAAGTGGCTGAGGCCGGGTTTGAACCTAGGAACTCCTGTCTCTAGGCCTGACTCTCACTCCTCTGAGCTACCCAGCTGCCCCTGGTTAATATTTAAATTTAAATATTTATCTCTTCTTACTGGACCTTGTTGGTGATATATAATATATATGATACTGTGCTAAAATTATTGAAAGTTTCGATTAATTTTTTAGTTGAATCTCCAGGATTTACTATATATACTATTATATCATCTATGAAAAGTGATAGTTGTATCATAGTTTTGCCCATTCTGATTTCTTCCATTTCTTTTTTCTTCTCTAGCATTATTATTAAATAATATGGGTGATCTTGGGCTATCTTATTTCACTCCTAATCTTATAGGGAAGTCTTCTAAGGTATCCTGGTAAAAGATAATGTTTGCTGATGATTTTAGGTACATTCTTCTTATTAGTCTAAGGAAAAATCCATTTATACCTATGCTTTCGAGTGTTTTTAATAGGAATAAGTGTTGTATTTTGTCAAAAGCTTTTTCTATATCCACTGAAGTAATCCTATAAAGTAATCAACTTTTGTTGTTGATGTAATCAATTGTTAATAATTTTCCTTATATTAAATCATCCCTTGATACATGCCATATAACCTCTTTGGCCATAATATATGATCTTTGTGCTATATTGTAGTCTTCTAGCTAATATTTTATTTGGGATTTATGTACATTAATGAAATATGTTTATAACCGTGTTAGGGAACACATGGCAGAAGAGCCTGAGCCTGCTTAGGGGGCTGATCTCCTCCCACCCTCCAAGCACCTGAGGACATTTCTCATATGCCCTGCCCCTCTGCCTAGCAGCCCAATAGGAAAGCTTCCTTCCTCCCCTGTTAGGGGTAAGGTGAGGGATGGGGAGAGATTTGCAAGTTCAAGAGGGTTGCAGTTTGGTCACCTAGTCTCTAAAAAGTTCAATATCTCTGATATATAATTTTCTTTCTCTGTTTTTACTCTTCCTACTTTAGGTTTCAGCACCATATTTGTTTCATAAACAGAGTTTGGCAAGACTCCTTTGCCAATTATTCTAAATAATTTATTTGCTATTGAAATTAGATGATCTTTAAATGTTTGATAGAATTCACTTCTAGCCCCAATGTTTTTTTCTTAGGAAGTTCATTTATGGCCTATTTTATCTCTTTTTTCCAAAATAGGTTTGTTTGGAAATTCTATTAGTCTAAGCAGTTTATATTTTTCAAGAATTCTTTCATTTCACTTAAATTGTTAAATTTATTGGCATATAATTGGGCAAAATAACTCCTACTAATTTCTTTGATTTTATCTTCATTAGTGGTAAATTCATACTTTTCCCCCCTCTTTTTATTTTTTTTAATATAACCTATACCTTCAATCTTAGAATCAATACTCTGTATTGGTTCTAAGGCAGAGGGCTAGGCAATGGGGGTTTTAAGTGACTTGCCCACAGTCACACAGCTAGGAAGTGTCTGAGGCCACATCTGAACCTAGGACCTCCTATCTCTATACTTGGCTCTCAATCCACTTAGCTACCTGGCTGCCCCCGAACTTTTTATTTCTGATGCTAGTGATTTGGTTTTCTTCTCTTTTTAAAAAAATCTTATTAACCAATGGTTTATCTGTTTGGGTTTTTTTTTTCTTTCATAAAACCAATTCTTAAATGTTTATTAATTCAATGTTTTTTTTTTACATTCAATTTTGTGTTAATTTCATCTTTAATTTTTTTAGGATTTCCAATTTGGTATTTAATTGGGAATTTTTAATTTATTCTTTTTCTAGTTTTTTTTAAATTGCAAACTCAACTCATTGATTTGCTCTTTCTCTATTTTATTAAGCATTTTGAGATATAAAATTTCCTCTCTTACTTTTGCTGTTTTCCACAGATTTTGGTATATTGTCTCATTATAATTTTCTTTCATAAATTTATTCTCTTTACAACTTGTTTTTTATCTCAATCTTTAAGATTAAGTAATTTAGTTTCCAATTTTCTATTTCCATAGGTCCTTATTAATTTTATTGCATCATAATTTGAAAAGTATGCATTTAATAATTCTGCTTTTCTGCATTTAACTATACGGTTTTTTGTTTCTTAATATATGGTGAGTTTTTGTAAAGGTACCATGTACTGCTAAAGAAAAGGTATATTCCTTTCTATTCTCATTCAGTTCTCTCCAGATATCTATTATATCTAGTTTATCTAAGATTCTATTCACCTCCTTGATTTCATTTATTTTTGGTGAACTTTATCTAGTTCTGAGAGGGAAAGGTTAAAGTCCCCCACTATTATAGTTTTATTATCTATTTCTACTAGTAACTCTTTTAGCTTTTCCTTTAAAAATCTGGATGCTATAACATTTGGTATATATACACCTAGTACTGATATGCTTCATTATCAATAGCTTTTAATTTCATGTAGTTTCCCTGTTCCTCTGCTTTAATTAGTTCTGTTTTAGTTTTAACTTTGTCTGAGACCATTATTACTACTCCTGATTTTTTTTTGTCAGCTGCTGCATAACATTCTCCTGTAGTCTTCTATTTTTATTCTGTGTTCTCATTTTTAAATGTCTTTCTTGTAAGCAACATAGTGTTGGGTTTTGGTTTTTGTTCCATTGCACAGTTTATTTTATAGGTAAATCAATCCCATTAACATTCAAATTTAAAATTACTAGTTGTGTATTTCCATTCTATTCTTCCTTTCTGTTTTTCTTGACTCAATTTTTATCTTATTTCTCCTCAGCTCCCTAATCCATAATTAATATATAATAGTGATTATTATATATTACATATTATTACAATGTATAATATTATATTATCTATAATAAAAATATAATTAATATAATAATAATCCATAATCCTAATAAACTCCTTCTAAAAGTCCATCCCTTATGTTGACTTTGAATTATCACTCTGCAAATATTAATAATAAGGAAATGGGTTTTGAACAATAATACATGTAAAACCCAGTGAAGTTGATTGGAGAAGTCTGGGAGATAGAAAGAAGGGAGGAGGGGAGGGAAAGAACATAAATCATGGAACCATGGAAAAATATTCTAAATTAATTAATCAATAAAAAATTTAAAAAATAAAAAATAAAAATTAAGGTTCGTTTCTTATTTTCTACCCCTGACCATTTAGTTCTAAATTAAGCTACCTTTTCAAGGTTCCTTCCCTTGTCTGCTCCCCTTCACCCAACTTTTTTATCTACCCTTCTAAGGGTCCCTTCCTTTATCCTTTTCATCTTAACCCATTTCTTAATATGAACTTCCTCTAATATTGCCTCCTTTATCCCCTTGTCTTACCCTCCTATTCTTAATATGAATGTCTTCTAATGTTCTCTCCCTTATCTTATCCCCCTAGCCCTCTTTTCTCTTAATGTATATAGTGGCTGATCAGGAGAAGACTGCAGGGACTAAGCACACTCACCAGACACCATTTCTCAAGCTATAGCTGCAGAAGAGCAGGAGCGAACACATGTGGGCCCTCTCTTATCTTTGTCTTCTGAGCAATTTTCCTTAATTTCTTAAAATAGTGTTTAGACTCTTTTTTGATCATAACCTTCATGTAGTCCAAGATTCTCATATTAATAACTCTTCTCAATCTGTTTTCCAGGTCAGTTGCTTTGAAATAAGATGTTTCTTCAAATTCCCTTCTATTTTTTAATTTTATTATTTTTTTGTTGTCTTATGAAAGTCATTCACTACCCTTGTCTAATTTTTATTTTAAAGAGTTATTTTCTTTGTTGAGTTTTTGGATCTCTTTTTCCAATTTTTTTTTGTTTTACTGCATTCTTTTTCTTTTCTAATTTTTCCTCAATCTCTCTTATTTGGTTTTAAAATCTTTTTTAAAGAACTCTTTTTGGGCTTGTGTCCATTTTATATTTTTCTTTGGAGTTTTGGAAGTGGGTGTTTTAATTTTACTGGCTTCTTAATTTGAACCCTGACCTCTATTTCCAAAGTAGCCATCTATGGTTGGGTTCTTTCTCTTTTGTTTATTCATTAAAAAAATTTTTTTAACCTATGCTTTAATTGCTAAAGTTTATGCTAGTGTCAGGCTCTGCTCCCTGTGTATATGAGATATCTGGGGTTTCAGTTTTTTGTTGCTATTTCCTGAGCTCTCTGGGGATCTTTGACCTCTTGGTTCTTCTAAATTTCTGTACTATAGGGTTCCCAGAAATGCTGTCAGTTCCAATGCTCTTATTCTTTGTGGTCTTTTCCAGATGCTAGGAGGGTCATCTTATCCCTATCTTGGAATCACAACCAGAGACTCTGCTATCCTAGGGTTCTTCAGCAATTGCACACGGCCATGTGTATCCATGTCTGCTCTTCTGCAGTCATAGTCCAAGAGTGTGTCTGGTCAGTGCACCTAAGCCCTGCTGCCTTCTCCTGATCAGCCACTAGTCTGTCATTCAACACAGTTGACTGAAGGTTCCAAGCTAGGCTACAGCCTCTATAGCTGTGTTCAGACCTTCTTAGTTGTTGAATTGGTAACTAGGACTGCCACCTAGAGTTGTTTCTCCCCAACTCTTAACAATTTTTGCTGCTTTAAAGTTCACTCTAGGGGCAGCTAAGTGGTTCAGTGGATTGAGAGCCAGATCTAGAGACAGGAGGTACTGGGTTCAAATTTAACATCAGATACTTCGTACTTGAATGACCTTAGGAAAGAAGTCACCCCAATTGCCTAGTCCTTGCTCCACTTCTGCCTTGGAACCAATACATAATACTGATTCTAAGATAGAAGATAAGGGCTTAAAAGGGGGTGAAAATTTCCTCTGAGGCATTCTTCATAATTATTTGTAGGGAGATTTGGAAAGTGAGGTAATATCTTGCTCTATTTTGCCATCTATCCACAGAATTCCCTTCAGTCATTCCATCTTGCAATGAGATATTCAAACCATTAACTGAACTTTAAAAAAAAAGGGCCACCATAAAGAAAACAAAACTTATTGACTAACAACTGCAGCTGAGGAATAAAGAAAAATTCTACAAAACACTCAACAAGATCTTCCAACTCAAGTTAACTTTTATACATTATGACTTTGCAATTGTGATAATGAGATTAAATGTACCCTGCCCATTCTTAAATCTAATCACCAAAAGTGTAAACAAATCCACTTAACTCTCAAGTGGGGAGGTCTGTGACCCACACGTGCAAGAATGGGTGACAAATCAGAATTTACTGACTGCTTCCTGGGCAGTCCTAAGAAAACCATCTGTTGTGATTGGACAAGTAAACTAAGAGGAAGGCACAGGAAGTGATGAAAAAAATGGCCTGGATAAATTGAAAGAACTTCCGGGACTCACTCTCTTGGCTCTTGGCTGCTCGCTTCTTCTTGTGGTGGGTGACTAGGACCTCGAGGAGCTCCAACCACTGGCTGAGACCTTGGACTAAGTGATACTGCTGTTAATCTCTTTCTTGGAATTAAACATGGTGAGTGTAAAGCCTAAATATTCCTGGACTTCTCTAAAGAAACTGCTCTTTCAAGAGATTCTGTGACTGAAGCTTCTGCTTCATTCATCTCCAGCCTTCCAGCCTTGGGTTCTCAAAGAGGATTAATTGGATCTGCCTGGTTTGAACAAGGAGGCCAGAACAAATTACTTAGCATGTTAGATTACTTATCCTATCCTATCCTCTCTCTGATGTTCTTATTTTATCTTCCTCTTCTCATTTGTAAATAAACTTCCATAAAAGTCATTTTGACTTGATGTTATTCTTTAATTGGGGATTGACAATTATTCAATTCCCTGGCGACCAAACCTTTTAATATTCAACCAACCAAAATCCCTTTTTACCCCTTACACAGTAAAGGTAAAGAGATAAAGGACAAACGCAAAAAGATATGGCCCAGGGGGCAGCTGGGTAGCTCAGTGGATTGAGAGCCAGGCCTAGAAACAGGAGGTCCTAGGTTCAAATCCGGCCTCAGACACTTCCCAGCTGTGTGACCCTGGGCAAGTCACTTGACCCCCATTGCCTACCCTTACCAATCTTCCACCTATAAATCAATACACAGAAGTTAAGGGTTTAAAATTAAAAAAAAAAAAAAAAAAAGATATGGCTCAGGTTTAGATATGAAAGATTTTATAAAGTACAGGTCTCCCAAATTTTGTCATCAGACACCATATCAGTAAAACATTCTTGAATATACATGTGTATATTTAAATATATTACTGTACTAATAATATAATTATAAAGTATAAAAATTTGAAAATTAAAAACAAAATAAACATGAAGTAATATTTTATCACAGAGTCAATGAGGAACTACTAGAATTTATTGAGAAAAGGGTTGATCTAGTCAGATCTGCACTTCAGGAAAATCTTTTGGGCAATTGTTTGGAGAATGGATTAGAGACTTGCAATTGGAGGGGTGATTAAAAGGCTTAATAGCAAGAAGGCACATGAGCCTTAGCTAAAGTGGCAGTTGTAAAAAAAACAGGACAGATACAAAAGATATTTTGAAGAAAGAAATTATAAGATTGGCAACTGAATGGATATACTGTATGGGGTGAGCAAATAAGTGGAGATGACACTAGGATTGTGAACCAGGGCAAATGGAAAAATAGCCCAATGGGAAAGTTTGGAAGAAAAAAATAATATGAGACTTGAGATCACAAACCATGCATTCCTAATCAACTTGTGAATTACACTGTCCCTCCCCTCCCCCCCCCCAATGAAAAGGGAGCAAGGGTTCTTTCTTGCTGGTCACTTCCCTGGAACTTACTCTAGGCTATTTGTCATTGCCAACAGATGCTATTAGATGTGGGTGGGATTTTTCTGTTTTATTGGTCAAAGTCTTACTCAGAAGGAAAGAAGTCAGGAGCTTGCACAGCAGACAAGGGATAGAGTGGGTATGTCAGGAAATAAAGGCAGGAGTGATTGTGTGGGAGACAAGTCCTAAGATCAGCTATCACAGGGAATTAGGGTTACAAACCATCTTTCCACCTTCCAACTGGTTATTTGTATACTTCTGGGTGTTAAGTCATAACCCTCCCTTGAACTCCAAAGTGGAGAACACTGTCGCAAACTACTTAGAAGTCCTAATTCTATTCATCATGAGTTAATTCCTTCCAGAAGAGAATAAGGGGGAATTCAACATGACAACCAATGAACAATATCATAAAACCCAAAACTGATTATATCCTAATAGAGGAAATGATTGTTTACTAACTTGGGCTTCATATCATTATTAGCTATAGGCAGTCAGATCATCTCTACTATTTAAATTCAAAATCAAGATCAATTTAGAAGAAATACTAGGGGGCAGCTGGGTAGCTCAGTGGAGTGAGAGTCAGGCCTAGAGACAGGAGGTCCTAGGTTCAAACCCGGCCTCAGCCACTTCCCAGCTGTGTGACCCTGGGCAAGTCACTTGACCCCCATTGCCCACCCTTACCACTCTTCCACCTATGAGACAATACACCGAAATTAAGGGTTTAAAAAAAAAAAAGAAGAAATACTAAAAAGAAGATGACATTTAAAGCTACTGCAGTAGTTCTCTGACCTGACCTATTCAAACAATCCATTAATACCAAAAACAAAAACAACAAAAAAATTAAGACATTAGTCACAATTACCATTATTTCAATACTATGAAATTTTAACAACTGTTTTAGCCCATATTTACTTGATTAAGGGAAGAGACACAAAAGCCAAAGATTGCTTTAGAATCAAAAATGTAATTTGTAAAACACTACAAAGGACTGAAACAAAAGATTACTAGACCTATTTATCTAGTAAAACATTGAATGGCAAAACATAAAAAAAAGAGCAGCTGGACCATAACAAGAAGGTACAGTACACTAAGGCAACTCAAGTATGAGGCAATATCCATTTTTTTTAACTTTACTTTCCGTCTTAGTAATAATTCTAAGATAGAAAGAAAAGGGCTAGGTAATTGGGATTAAGTGACTTGCCCAGGATCACACAGATAGGAAATATCTGAGTCCAGATCTGAACCCTGGACCTTTCGACTCCAGGATTGACACTGTTCACTGTGTCACCTAGCTGGAGCTGAGGCAATATCATCTTAAAAGCACTCCAGGATCATTTTATAACAAATTTCATGGAAAAGAAGATAACAAAAAATTGAAGGAAGTTACATCAATACTCAAAAAAGGCTAACTAATTTATTTATTCTTAACATTCATTTAAAAATTTTTTTGAGCTCTGAATTTGCTCCCTCCTTCCAGTTTCTCCCTCACTCATTGAGAAGGCAAATAATATATCACTTACACATGTAAAATAATGCAAAACCTATTTTTTATTAGCCAGGTTCCCAAAAAAAAAAGGGCAAGAAAAAATAAAGTAAAAAAATTATACTTCAATCTATATAGAGTTCATCAATCTTCTTTCTGGAATTGGATAGCATTTTTTTTATCATGAATCCAGACTTATGTTGGATCATTGTATTATTCAAAGTAGCTAAGTCTTTCACAGTTGATCATCATTACCTAGACTGATGAAACTCTATACAATATTCTCTTTGTTCTGCTCACTTCACTTTGCATCCATTCATTTAAGTCTTTCTAGATTTTATAACCTTTTGGGCGTAGTTCCAAATATTCTCTAGAACAGATGAAGTAGTTCGCCACTCTACCAACCGCATTTAGTGTCCCCATTTTCCCACATCCCCTCCAGCACTATCATTTTCCTTTCTGTCATGTTAACCAATCTAACAGGTGTGAGGTAGTATCTTGGAGCTGTTTTAATTTGCATTTCTCTAACCATTACTGATAGCTTTGATTTCTTCTTTTAAAAATTGCCTGTTTATAATCTTTGACTATTTAGTAATTGGGGAAGGGCTCTTATTTTTATAAACTTGATTCACTTTTCTATATTTTTTGAGAAATTAAGTCTTTATCAAAGAAACTTGCTAGAAAATATTTTCGAAGTTTCTTGCTTTCCTCCTAATTTCGGCTGCATTAGTTTTGTGTCTGCGAAACTTTTAAAATATAATGTAGGGGCAGCTGGGTAGTTCAGTGGATTGAGAGCCAGGCCTAGAGAGAGGAGGTCCTAGGTTCAAATCCGGCCTCAGACACTTCCCAGCTGTGTGACCCTGGGCAAGTCACTTGACCCCCATTGCCTACCCTTACCACTCTTCCACCTATAAGTCAATACAGAGAAGTTAAGGGTTTAAAATAAAAAAAAAAAATTTTTTTAAATAATGTAATCAGAACTCTCCATTTTACTTTCTATGATCCTCCTTATCATTTACTTCATCAAAAGTCATTCCCTTATCCATGGATAAAATTTTCCAGATTCCCCTAATTTGCTGATGTCACCTTTTTATGTGTAAATTATATATCCTTATCTTGGTATAAGGTTTGAGATGTTGGTCTATAACTAACTTCTGCCAAACTATATGCCAGTTTTCACAGCAATTTTTGTCAAACAGTGAATTCTTGCCTCAAAAAGCTTAGGTCTTTAGATTTATCAAACACAAGATTACTATGGTCATTACTACTAATCTGTTCCACTGAGTCACCACTCTATTTCTAGAGTGTTTTGATAAGTATTGCTTTAGAATATGGTATGAAATCTTTATTTTTTTAATTAATTCTCTTGATATTCTTGACCTTTTGTTCTTCCAAATGAATTTTGTTATTATTTTTCTAACTCTAAAAAATAATTTTTGATAGTTTGATTGGTATGGTATTGAATAGCTAAAAGTGTCATTTTTATTATGTTGGCTCAGCCTACCTATGAGCAATTAATATTGTTTCAGTTATTTAGATTTGACTTTATTTTATTCAAAGTGTTTTGTAACTGTGTTCATATAATCTCTTGGTTTGTCTTGGCAAACTTAGTACTATGTAAGGATTAAGGTGGGAGGAAGGGGGCAGCATAATTAGCCAACGTTTCATGAAAGAAAAGGTATTTATACTGGGCATTTCAGAAGGAGAAGGCATTTCAGGCAAGGGAACAACATGAACAAATGTATGGAAGCCCTACAGTGAGGGATATGCACAGCAACATCTTACAAGTTCAATTTAATGAGAACACAGAATATAAGAAAGATAGTGTGAGAATGCATGGAAAAGATAGGGTCATTGACAGATGTATAATGACAATCTAATTAGTATGAATTTTATTTGGTATGCAGTGAAGAATTCCAAACAGAGGAATGACAATCTAATCCTTTTTTGAGGAAAATTAAACTGGAAGTAATATGAAGAAGAATGGGTTACAGAGAAGTGAGTAGAAGTAGAAAAATAAGTTAGGAGCTAATTCACTTGAGTGGGAGTAAAAACCTATATATAATAAGATGCTAGTAGTAGAAGTATAGGAGGGGAATTTGACAGGTTTTCAAATATGAAAAGACATTTTAAGTGACATAATCAGCTAAGCAAAGAATATATATAAAGTATTTACTATGTACCAGGAAGTGTAGTAAGTTCCTAGGACATAAAGAAAAGGTAAAGAACAGTCCTTGCCTCCCAAGAAATTTACAATCTAATGGAGAGGCTGGGGAGAGAACAAACAAATAACTAAGCATAAACAAAGTATATACAGGATAAATTAGAAATAATCAACAGAGCTTCAGAAGGCACTAGAACTAAAGGGACTTGGGAAAGGCTTCCTATAGAAAGTAGGATTTTAGCTGAGATTTGAAAGAATCTTGGGAATTGAAAGAATCCTGGGAAACCAAGAGGTGGAGATGAATAGGGAGAACATTTCAGGCAGACAGTGAAAAGTAAGCAGATTTTTTTTGTTCAAGATACAGCAAGGAAGCCAGTGCCACTGGATCAAAGAGTGGGGAGGAGGGGAAGGAACTAAGGGGAGGGGGGTGCACACACATGTATGGCAGTATAAGACATAAGAAATTGAAATGGCAGAGGGTAGCCAGGTTATGAAGGGCTTTGAATGCCAAAGAGAATTTTACATTTAATCTTGGAGATGATACAGTCAGTTTAGTCTGGGGGAGGGGTAAGGGGCAGGTGTTTAAAAGGTAAGATTTGTGTTTTATGTAGATCACTTAGACATCTCAGTGTAGGAAGAATGAGAGTGGAAAGAGACATCAACCAAGAGACTATAGCAAGAGCCCAGGTATGAGGAGATGAGGCTCTACACCAAGGTAGTAGCAGTGTCAGAGGAGAGAAAAGGGAGAATACATATATAAAGATAAAATCAACAGGCCTTGGCAATATATACTGGGTGCGAGGGTTGTGAGCCTGGGAAACTTAAAAGAGAAGGGTAGTACCCTGGACAGTAACAGAAAAGTTTGGAAGGGGATGAGAGAGAGTTTAGGAGAAGATGATTTTAGTTTTAGAAATACTGAGTCTAAGAAGTCTACAGAATATCAGTTTAAGATATCTAATAGACAGTTAGAGATGTGAGACTTGGAGGTCAGCAGAGAAGTTAGGACTAGATAAACAGATTTAAAAATTTATCAGCCAGAGCTGACTTGATAGAAGCTGATGAAATTACCAAGTGAAATAGTACAGAGGGAGCCAAAGTGAAGAAAAATGAGCCAGAAGAACAACAAATACAATGAAGACAATCTCAGTATTGGTATGAATTATTAAGCTTGAACCTTACAGCCTTCCCTTCTGTAAACTACAAAGGTACAAAGCAACATGTATCATCAGCTGCAACTACTAAGACTGAGAGTAAGAAGCAGCAATACAACCTGTCTTCTCATCACATCTCTCCCACAAAGATCTAGAAAAATGCATCAGACTGAATTCTGATCTGGAAAGCCGAGAAAAAGTCAGGAGTCATTTTTCCAACCCAGGGCACCTTAAGAACTCCAAAAGAAGTCTTCAGATACTGGGAATGAGACATGGATAGGAGCTTACACTATAGGAAGCAATTTCCAGTGCACAGGGACTGAATGATGATCAAGACTAGGTCAGGAAATACCGAAGCAGGAAGAATCCCAGGGTATCCCTAAACTAGCACTTGGTGAAGGAACCACAGGACAGCTCTGTCCCAAATCTACTTAATTCCAGGGGATATGATGGAGAGAAAGGGTTGCATGGGGCCCTATATTCTGTGCAGAAAATATATTCCAAAAGCAAACCATAGCTATTTAGCTTTGATCTCAGAAGCAGAGCAGGGATTCAGTTAGGGTCCGAGCTGGTGGTGAGTTAACCAGGGCAGGAGTCTCAGACCAAAGAAGAGGTGGCAGTTCAGTCACTGGACCTGCAGAACCTCCAAATAAGCTAACAGTGGTCTGTCTAGTAGCAATCTTCTGAAACTCCCAAGCAGGGATAAGCCCACAGATCCAAACCTGGGTCAGGAACTTGAAGAACTCAGACCAGAAAATCAGCAAACTGACCTTGCCTGAGATCACATCACTTTAAGTGCACTGAAAGCTTGCAGGCCCTCAGCATGAGCAATAAAAGGAGGAAGAGGGCGTAAAAAGGCAGAAACTCATGCTAGGCATCCTCCTACAGAAGTCCATAGAACACAGAACTAACATAAACCAAAGTTAAAAAGTAGTAAGGGAGAGGTTAGACAGAAGCAAAACAAGCTCTTAAAGAGGGAAGAGGGGGGAAAAAAGAGAGAAGGAAATGTATAATAGGATGAAGGGGAATCTAAAGATAGCAATTACAACTGTGAATGTGAATGTGAATGAGCTCATTCATGAAATGCAAAAGGATAGTAAAACAAATTGAAAAACAGAATCTGACTATCTTATTTATAAGAAACACTTGAAACAGAAAGACACAGGGCTGGGGCAGAATCCATTATGCTTTGGCTATATTTTAAAAAGTAGATCTAACAGATCTAATTAAAGGAGATAAAAAGGGAAATTATATTTTGCTAAGAGGTAGCACAATGAATTAATATCAAAATTGAAAATCTATGCATCAAATGGCATAGCATCTAAACTCTTAATAAAAAAATTAAATGAGTTATAAGGAGAAAATGACAGTAAAACTATAATCATAGAGAACTTCAATTCTAACAACAAAAAAATGAGATGAATAGAATCAGTAAACGTTAGATATGGTAGACCTCTGGAGAATGCTGAATGGGAATAAAAAGGAATATGTCTATTCTCAGCTTTATATGGCACATTCAAAAAAAAAACTAGCCATGTATCATCATGGCATAAAAACCTAACAAAAAATTCAGAGACGCAGAAATTTTATGAAATTGATAATAAAAATGATGTTCAATAAAGGGTCTTTGAAGCCTAGGTTAAAAATTAGAAATAATACAAAGTAAACCACAGAATTTCAATTGAGAATTTCATCAAAGATAATGCAACAAAGGATGCAGCCAAAGCAGTACTTGAGGGAAAAATTATTTCTCTAAAAGCTTGCATCAATAAAAGATAGCTCAATGAATTGGGAAGGTAATTAAAAACCTAGAAAACAAAAAAAAAATTAAAACCTTCAATTAAACACCAATATGTAAACATCCTGAAAATTAATGGAAATTTACAAAACTGAAAGATATGCTATCATATATGTGTATGTGTATAAATAAACCAGGAGCCATTTTAAAAAAATATACAATAATTACACAAATACAGCTAATTTGATTTTAAAAGAAGAAAATCAAATTACATATATAAAAAATGGAAAAAGGTAAATTGACAAAAAATGAGGAAATTAAAGCAATTAAGAGGTATTTCACCTAACTATATGCCAACGGAACTGACAATCTAATTGAAATCGATGAATCTTAAAAATATAAATTGTTTAGATTAACAGAACAGGATACAGAATATTTAAGCAGCTCAAACTTAGAAAAAGAAATCAAATAAGTCAAAAATGAACTGCCAAAGGAAAAAACAAACACAAAACCTAGGACTTGATGATCAATTTTAATCATATGAAATTTAAAAGTTTGAATACAGGGGCAGCTGGGTAGCTCAGTGGATTGAGAGCCAGGCCTAGAGAAGGGAGGTCCTAGATTCAAATCTGGCCTCAGACAAGTCCCAGCTGTGTGACACTGAGCAAGTCACTTGACCCCCATTGCCTACTCTTACCACTGGTCTGCCTTGGAGCCAATACATAGTATTGATTCCAAGTCAGAAGGTAAGGGCTTTAAAATAAATGAATGAATGAATGAATGAATGAATGAATGAATGAATGAATAAGTGGATGAGCTAGCAAATAAATAAATGGATGAATGAATAAATGAAATAAAATAAAAGTTTGAATACAAAAAAACAATACAGATAACATTAAATGAGAAGCAGGAAACTAGGTAAGAATATCAACAGCAAATTTCTCTGATAGAGGTCTCATTTCTAAGATAGGGATATACTTTAAAAGCAATAATCATCAAAACTATTTAATATTAGATAAGAAACTGATTAGGTACACAACATGACAAAACAAATGCAGGTAGCCTTAATCATCCCACTCCTAGACTAGAAGGTCTGCCTGTCTCAAGCCTCTCTCCATTCCAATCCATCCATTTAGCCACTAAAGTGATCTTCTAAAGTAAAGGTCCAATCACATCTTCTCACCACTCCAATCAATCCCTATCACCTCCAGAATCAAATACAAAATCCTCCAGCATTCGAAGTCCTTCATAATCAAACCCCTTTCCATCCTTTTCATTCTTCTTACACCTTATACCCCAAGATTTACTCTTTGGTCCAGTGACACTGGTCTCCTTGCTGTTCTATAAATAAGATACTCCATTTCTCTTGGCTTCAGGAATTTTCTCTGGCTATCCTCCATGCTTGGAATGCTTATCCTGGCTTCCCTGATTACCTAAGTCTCAATTAAACTCCCATATTCTACAGAAAGTCTTTCCCAACCCTTCTTAATTCTACTATCTTCCTTCTTCTAATTAACAATGATCAATGGTGAAAACTTGTCTAATAATTAAAATTAATTTATGAGGCTGTTAGTAGCTTTAGTAGCTTCATTACATCAAAGGAGGGATAGTAATGAGAGGGAAATGTAGGAAAGAGGTAGAGAATTGCCTAGCCTACCATCCTATGTGCCGTTCTGATAGAATCCAGCTCACCATCGACAGGGTTCCAATCTCCAGCCAGAAGTCTGTGAGAGTCTCTTCAGCAAGAGTCACCAGAGCCAGAGAGTCCCTTTAGCAAGAGTAATCAGCACCAGAGTATCCCTTCTTTAAGTCACCAGCGCCAGAGTCAGAATTAGAGTGTGAGTCTGAATCCCTTCCAATCTTGTCTTTAGCTCTCCATGAAGCATCTCCCTGAAGATGTCACATCTTCAGGATCCAATCATAGCTTCTTAATTTGTCTGGTACCACCAAGGGGAAGCAGTGCTTGTGGGATAAATTTCCCGTTTAGTTGGTTTCAACTTCCTTTCACTGTGGGTGTGTGTATCCCTGTATATCTCAATGGTAAATGACCTCCAAGTCCTTGATTGATTAAATTAAAACATAGGAAGGTGAATTCCATTCTCATACATGGCTACTCTCAGCAATGCAATGATCTGGGACAATCCTGAAAGACTTATAACAGGGAATGCTTTCCACTTCCTGAGAAAGAACTGTTAAGAGTTGGATGGATGTGGATCAAAGCATACTATCTTTCACATCAGTGTGTTTATAATTTTATTTTGAAGTTTTGTTTTTGTTTTGAGTGTGATCTTACAACAATGGCCTATATGGATGTGTTTTGCATAATAATAAAAATTTAAAAATCAACCTGCTCAGCATTTCTTGTAGCACAATGTCTCATTTATAAGATATATAAGGAATTGATTCAAATACATAAATAAAATCAGTTAGCATTTATACAACACACATTACAAAAATTTTTTCATTGAATCCTTCCAATTGTGGGAAAAAAAATACTATTGTCCCTCATTTCACAGATGAAGAATGTGAGAATCAAAGAGATATAACAACTAGCCTAAATCACAAATCAATAAGAGTCTGAAGCAGTTTTTGAACTCAAGACTTCCTATCTCCAGGTTCTGCATTTATTTCACTCTACTACCAGCTGCCATTCCCCAACAAACAAATGATTTAAGATGATGATCAATGACTTTTTCTTTCTTTAAAAAAAGAAAATATCTCCCCTATTCCAAGCTAACCTCTCTTCCTGCTGAACAAAAAAACAAAAATAAACCCCTCACAACAAACAACTATAGATCAACAAAAGCAAATTTCAACCTTGGCCATGTCCAAAGACGTAGATGTCATTTTGGATTGTGAGTGGCAAGATCCTCTTTGTTCCTCTAAATTCATGGCTTATCACTCCATTGATCAGAAGTTCTAAAGACTTTCAAAACCTGAACAATTTATACAAGGACAACAAATATGTGATAACAAACAACACTGAAAGAATGAAACTGATCAAAACAACGACCAACCTTTTCCATAAGACTCTCCAAAAAATGGTGCTGATAAAGAGATAGTGGACTCAGTGCAATAAGACACTTTTTTTTTGGTCATGGACAATCCAAGAATTTATTTTGTTTGACTATATACATGTTTGTAATGGACCTTTCCATTACATTGAAATGTTCTACGATGTTTTATTTTCTGTGTACAATGTTCTCCTGGTTCTGCTCATTTCACTCTGCATCAGTTCATTGAGGTTCTCCTAGTTCATATAGAAATCCTGTGGATCATCATTTCTTACATCACACAGTAGTACTCCATCACCATCATATATCACAATTTGCTACAAGTACTAATGCAACAAGCCAAGGCACTCCTGAAGGACTTATGGGAAAGAATGCTAACCACATTGAGAGAAAGAACTATGGGAATAGAAATGCAAAAGAAAAATATATGACCACTTATCACATGTATGTATGGGTATGTGATTTGAGGTTTAGGCTTTATCCCTCTATTACAAAAATGAATAATATAGAAATAGGTATTATCAAGAGATAATAATTGTACAATCCAGTGGAATTGTTTGTCAGCTCTGGGAGGGGGGGAAGGGAAAAGAGAAGGGAAAGAAAATAAATCACGTAAACATGGAAAAATATTTAAAAATTAAAAATAAATAAAAATGTAATGGACTTTTCCTTTTCTTGTTTCAGTGGAAGGCAGGGGGAGGGTGGGAATAAGAGGATATAGACCTAAAAATTAAATCATCTAGACTTTTTAAATAGTCTTTCAAAGTTGTTTTTCTCTATATTTGTTGCTGTGTAAATCGTTCCCCTAGTTTTTCTGATTTCATTTTGCATAACTTCTTGGAGGTCTTCCCATTTTTCCTTGAAATTTTATTTCATCATTTCTTAATATTCCATTACACAAATATACCACAATTTATTTAGTCACTCTCTAACTGGTTTACACCCCCTTGGTTTTTAGGTTTTGTCTACTATGAAGAGGTGCTATAAATATTTTTTGTATATATGAGTCTTTTTGAACCTATAGGGTCTATGTATTTTTCAAAGGAAGATATCCAACTTATTAACAACTATAACCAAAGTCACTAATAAATTAAAGAAATGCACATTAAAAAAACTCTGAGATTCCAATTCACATCTGTCAGATTGGCTAAACTAATAAAACTGGAGACTGACAAAAGCTGGAGGAGCTGTGGGAAAATAGGCACACTAATATTGTTTGTTACTGGAGCTGTGAACTGATATTCATCCAGAACAATCATTCTGGAAAACACTTCAGAATTATACTCATTAAGTTACTTTACTGTGCATAACTTCTGACTTGCCATAACAGTAATAAATCTACTCCAAAGAGATTTTAAAATGAAAAAAAAAAGGATAACAAAGAACTGAAAACTAAGAAGGTATTTGTCAAATTGAGGAATGGTTGAATAAATTATAGTATATGAATGTAAAAGAATATTACAGTGCCATAAGAAATAAAAGGACTTTTTCAGAGAAATTTGGGATAACATATGAACCGATGAAGAGTGAAGTAAACAGAACTAGGAAAACAATTTATAATACTATTAAAACAAACAACTTTGAGAGGCTTGAGAACTCTGAGCAATGTTATGAATAATCATGATTCCAAAGGGTGGAAAATGATGCATGCTACCCAACTCCTGACAGAAATTTGTTTTGCTTGGTACGTTGTGCATTATTTGTTTTGGGGATTTTGTTTTTCTCTCTTTTTTTTTCTTTTCAAGAAGGATAAGAGGAAGGAGGGAAAAGGATCCAAGTTGTAGAATTGACCCACCCTCCCCCACCCCCACAAAAAGGAGAGAGGAAGGAGGTATTTTATACTTAGAAAGAAAAGCAGCTATACATAATGAGATTCACAATTTCGTTGTCAATCCCCTCCTACTTCACATTGTATATGGAAATGTTCATTTTATTTGGTATTTAAGTCCAAAAGAAAAAGAAAATATAGATTTTTTTTAAATTGATGAGGGGCAGAGGGGTGGCTCAGTGGCCTAAGAGCCAAGCCCAGAAAGAAGAGGTCCTGGGTTCAAATTTGACCTCAGATACTTCCTAACTGTGTGAACCTGGGTAAGTCACAACTCCCACTGCCTAGCCCTTACTGCTCTTCTGCCTTATAACTAATACACAGTAGTGATTCTAAGACAGAAGGTAAAGGTTTAAAAATTAAAATTAAAAAAAGATTGATGACTGGTTTCAAGGGATCCCACAGTTCAAATCCTCTCTCCAATACTTAATAAGCCTATGTGTTTAAATGACTTATTGAAAGCAAGGTCACACTGCTATAGTAGATTTATGAGGTGGAATTTGAATCCAGGTCTTGACTCCAAACCTATCACTCTGTTAAAATGACAGTGTGACAGAATATAGAGAATGGGTTCCAGGATGAAGCATTGTGAGTTAATAATGGATATAACAGATGAAGATCCAGCAACGGAAATGGAGAAAGAAAAGTTAGGCAAGAGGAAAACAAAGGAAGCAGTATTATGAAAGCCCAGAGAAGTTTCCAAGCACCAACATCATTTCCTATTCCTCTCTCTTAGTTCATAATTTATTAGGGAAAAAAATTTAGATGTCATAAGTTCCCTCTTCCCTCCAATTCTCTAACTCAAATATCCTCAACATCATAACCTTATTCTCTTTTTATTTACCTTCAGTATCAAAGAGGTGATCCTTCTCTCTGTCAAGATCAATCTTGATTCTTTCCTCTAATTGTCACATCTCATCCTCTAATTTTTGAATCTCTCCTTACCCATTGGTCCCTTCTCTGCTACCTAAAAACATTCAGATCTCCCCATCTTCAAAAATCCTACTATCTCCTCATATCATATGATATCTCTCCTCCCTTTCATAGTCAAGATTCCTAAAAAAAGTTATCTAATTTCTTGCCTCCATTTTATCACACACACACACACCCCCTCAACCACCACTCACTTTTCAATCTTTTTTAATCTGGCTTCTTTCCCTGCTAGTGGACTGGAATTGTTTTTCCCAAGGTCACTCATAATCTCCTTGCTAAATTCAATGGCCTTCTATAGAAATTAATGAAAATTAATGAAAAAGTACTTACTATGTGCAAAGCTCTGTTCTAAGATGAGGAATACAAACAGAAAAGCAAAGGCAAGTCAATTCCTGCTCTCAAGAAGTTCAATTAACAGGGGAGACAACCCATATAAGCAGCATTAGCTGCAAAGTCACATGGAATCTTGGGGTACAGAGGTAGAGCATGTGGTAACTCATCTTTAATGTCATTTCAACTGATCACATTCTATCTTTTTCTGATAATGAAACACTAGACAGTGCCAAAGGTAAGACATTTTGGAGGGTCTTCACTAGCTATACAGTTTGCCTAGAGTGCAGAGAGTTAAACAGAGTAGAATCACCAGGTCCCAAATTCATTGGCTTTGCTTCCCAGGTTGGTTGCAGAAGCTGAGCTGGAAACTGACACTCTCAAATGGGCTAAGGATATGTGCCAGAAAGGGGGTAGGGGGTAGAGGGATTCGACCACTCCCAAGACCCTTGGGGTTTTCTCAATCTTCATCTTTCTTGGTCTTTCCATATCATATGTGACAAGTTGCTCAGCCTCTCTTGCTGAATACCTTTCCCATAACTGGATTTTTATATTATTCTCTCCTGGCTCTTTTTTTACCTGTTAATTCTTAATCTCTTTTAGAGGGGTCACTCCAGGACATTGTCCTAGCTCCACCTTTTCTTCTTTTTCTTTCTCTCTTTTAATGATCTTACCAGCTCCCATGGATTCAAAGAGCAACTCAACGTACTCTCACATCTACATCCTCATCTCTCCTAAAATTCAATATATTATCATCAAGTACCTGCTGGGCATGTATGTCCAGATGCAATCGTAAACTCTACATGTCCAAAACAGGACTCGTATTTCTCCTTGAATTCATCCTTCCTCCTAATTGCTTTATTATGGGGCAATATTGTCTAATAACCAAGTTAGTATAGTATCTTTTTGGGCTCACTCTCATTCACCTCACATATTAGTCAGTTGCCAAATCTTGCACAATATCCCTTGTTATATTCTTCCAATTATCTCCGCCCACATCAGCACCAACCTAGCTCGGGTCCCTTAGCATATCTCTGCCTTAAGTATTGCAAGAGCCTCCTACAAGGTCTCCAATCCCTCTTGCACACAGTTCCATTCTTAAAGCATGGCTCTAATTTTTATCATTCTGGTTTTAGAAGTTTCACTGGTTCTCCATGTTTTTATCCCCAAGGATAAAACGTCAATACTTGGCATTTAAAGTCCTTCACACTGTTTCCAGCCTATCTTTCCAAGGTGATTACACAAAAGTTCCATCTCATGAATGCTACATTCCAACTAACAGGCACTGCTCCCTGCTTCCTATCACTAGAGCTCCCTGTTTGGCAGGAGGTCCCCCAAGATTGGAATGCTCTCCCTCCATTCTTAGTTCCTTTCAAGGCTCAAGTCAAGAGCGATTCCTACAAGTGGCTTTTCCTGATTATCCCAGTTGTTAGTGCTTCTCTCTTATTGTGTGTGTGTGTGTGTGTGTATGTATACACAAATATATATACACACATATATATTTTTTAACTTATCTAAATACATATTCGAGTCCCAGAGTAGAATGTATCCTCCTAGAAAGAAGTAGCTTTCATTTGTCTCTAAAACTGTAGGATCCAAGACAGAGACCAAGGCATGATTTCTATTTAACAAATGCATATATAACCTGCTAAATTTTTTTGCTAGGTGAAATCTGGACGACTACTTTAAATTAGTGATGGTGTAAAGGAGATTCTTCCTGAGAGATGAGCTATTACCAGATGACTTCTGCTATCCCTTTCAACTCTTAAGATTTCATATCCACCTAGTACAATATAATTTTACAAGTACTTTAAATTAGCAGATACTTACTAAGAATTTCATATGTTATATAAAAAATAAAGAATGTCATTCCTGGTTTCTTTTCTAATTCAGCTGCAAAAATAATGACTAACATTTCATTTGCAGTAATTCAACAAGTGTTTATTGTGAGCATTCGGAGGGATCTAGCACACTAGATGACATAACAACAAAATATGACCCCGTTTTATACTGGGGGGGGGTGGCATCTCAATCTTCCCCTCTCAGAAATAGATAAATCTAATTTAAAAAATAAAAAATAAACTAGAATGAAGTTAAGGAAGTAAATAGAACTTTGATATGATAGATCTCTGGAGAAAACTGAATGGGAATAGAAAGGAATATACCTTTTTCTCAGCAGTACATGGTACCTTCACAAAAACTGACCATAACATAGGGAATAAAAACCTCACAAACAAATGGAGAAAAACAGAAAAATTAAATGTATCTTTTTCAGACCATAATGTATTAAAAATTACATTCAACAAAGGGCAGCAGAAAGACTAAAATTTGGAAACTAAATAATCTTATCAATGGGTAAAAGAACATATCATAAAAGCAATCAACAATCACAATGAGGAAACAACATGCCAAAATTTATGGGATGTAGCCAAAGTTGTACTTAAGAATCACTAAATGTTTATATCAATAAAAAAGAGAAAGAGCAGATATATGAACTGGGTTAAAATTTTTAGAAAGAACAAATTAAAAATCTTTTAAAAAATCAAAGGAAAGACTAATAAAATTATAAATAAAAAATCATTAAACTAATAAATAAAACAAGGGGCTGGTTTTATGAAAAAATGAAATAGATAAACCATGTTAATTTGATTTTAAAAAAGAAAACCAAATTACCAGTATCAAAAATGAAAAAGGCAAAATCACAACCAATGAAAAAGAAATTAAAATAATTACTGGAAGTTATTTTGCCCAACTATATGCCAATAAATCTGGCAATCTAAGTGAATTAGATGAATGTTTACAAAAACATAAACTATCCAGACTATCAAATAAGAAAATAGAATACTTAAACAACCCCATCATAGAAAAAGAAATTAAACAAACCACTGAAGAAGTTCCTAAGAAAAAGGCCCTAGGGCCAGATACAATAATTAATTTTAGTACTACATAAACTATATGGAAAAATAGGGGAAGAAAGAATCCTTCCAAATTCCTCCTATGGTCCAAATATGGTACTGATATGCAAACTACGAAGAGCTAACACAGCGAAAGAAAATTATAAATCTATCTCCTTAATGAACATTGATGACAAATTTTTAAATAAAATACTAGGAAAGAGATTACAACATTTTATCATAAGAATCATATATCAATGCCAGATAGGCTTTATACTAGGAATGCAGGGATCATTCAGTATTAGGAAAACTACCAACATAATTCACTAAATCAATAATAAAATCAAAAGAAATCATATGATTATCTCAATAGATGCCAAAAAAACTTTTGACAAAATACAACATCCATTACTATAAAAACATTAGAAAAAAATGGAATAAATGGACCTTTCCTTAAAGTGATAAATAGCAACTATCTAAAAACATCAGCAAGCATTATCTGTAATGGAGATAAACCAGAAACCTTTCCAATAAGATCAGGGGTAAAATGGGGATGCCCAGATGCCCATTATCACCAATACCATTTAATATTATACTAAAAATTCTAGCTATAGAAACAGGAGCAAGACAGAAATTAAAGGAATTAGGATAGGCAATGAGGAAACACAAAATTATCATTTTGCAAATAAACAGAGAACCCCATAGAATCAACCAAAAAACTAACAGAAACAATTAACAACTTTAGCAAAATTGCAGTATACAAACATAAATCATAAGTATTTTGTTTACCATCAACAGAGTCTAAAAGAAAGAAATAGAAAAGGAAATTCCATTCAAAATAACTGTAGACAGTATAAAATTATCTGGGGATATACCTACAAAACAAACCCAGCAAGTATATGACTACAATTACAAAACACTTCACACAAATAAAGTCAAATATAAACATATGGAAAAATATAAATTGTTCACAGACAGGTCACTATAATAAGAATAATATTACCCCCCTAAATTAATTTACTTATTGAGTGCCATGAAACTACCCAAAGATTATTTCATAGAACTAGAAAAAATATAACAAAATTCATCTGGAAGAATAAAAGACCAAGAATATGCAAGGGAATTAATGAAAAAACATATGAAGGAGACCTAGCCATGTCATATCTCCAATTGTACTTATAGTAATCATCAAAACAATGTGATACTGCCTAAGAAACAGAGTATTAGATCAATGGATTAGTTTAGGTAATTAACAAGTAATAGTTAATGACCATAGTAACCTACTAATGTTTGAAAAACCCAAAGACCCAAGCTTTTGGAGAAAGAAATCACTTTTTGACAAAAACTGCTGGGAAAACTGGAAAACAGTACAGCAGAAAGTAGGTATAGACCAGTGACTCCCAAAGTGGGCACCATCGCCCCCGGTGGGTGCTGCAGCGATCCAGGGGGGCGGTGATGGCCACAGATGCATTTATCTTTCCTATTAATTGCTATTATAATTTTAAAAAATTAATTTCCAGGGGGCTAAGTAATATTTTTTCTGAAAAGGGGGCGGTAAGCCAAAAAAGTTTGGGAACATCTCACACCATATTCTAAGATAAAGTCAAAATAAAGACTTGACCTAGAAATAAAGCATGACACCAGAAACAAATTTGGGGAACATGGAAAAGTCTACCGGTTAGACAGTTACAAATTTATGACCAAACAAGACACAGAGTATACTGAAAAAAAATGAAAATGATTATTTTGATTACATTAAATTAAAAGGTTTCTGAACAAAGAAAACCAATGCAAGCGAGATTAGAAGGGAAACAACAAATTGGGGGGAAATTTTATAGCAAGTGCCTAAATCAAATATAAAGGGAACTGAGTAAAATTTCTAAGAATACAAAGCATTCCCCAACAGATAAATGGTCAAAAGACATGAATAGGCAACTCTCAGAGGAAGAAATTAAAACTATCTATAGAAATGTGAAAAAATGCTCCAAAACACTAGTGAGTAGAGAAATGCAAATTAAAGCAACTCTGAGATACCACCTCACATCTATCATAATAGCTAATATAACCAAAAAGGAAAATGATAAATGCTGGAAAGGATAGGGGAAAATTGAGATACTAATAAACTGTTAATGAACTGATACAACCATTCCAGAGAGAAATATGGAATGAAGCATGCCCAAACACCCATAAAACTATGCAATAAAATATGCATTCCTTTGACCCAGCAATATCACTACTGAATTTATCTCAAAAATCAGAGATAAGGGGAAAACCTACTTGGTACCAAAATATTTTTAGCAGCTCTTTTTTATAAAAGAATTGGAAACTGAGGAAGTATCCATCAATGGGGTGTCCAAAGAGGCTGAACAAGTTGTGATATATGGTTGTAATGAATACTATTGCACTATAAGAAATGAACAACAGGATGAGCTCAGAAAGTCTTATGTGAACTGATGCAAAGTGAAGTGAGCAGAACCAGGAGAACAACAGAAATATTATATGATGATCAACTGTGAAGGACTAAATTATTATCAGCAAAGCAAGTTTCCAAGATATCTACAAGGAATTTATGATTAAAAGTGCTATCCAAAGCCTAAGAATTGTAGGAGTCTGACCACATCAAAGTATATCAATCTTCCACTTTATTTACTTCATGAGTTTTTTATTATATAAGTGATAAGTGTTTTCTGTCATAGCATGGGCAATATGGAAATATATACTGCATGGAAGCACTGATATAACCTTTATTGGAATATAGACTGCCTAAAGAGGTGAGGGAGAGGAAATGAGAGAATCTGAATTGCAAAATGTCAGAAAACAATTGTCAAAAATTGTTTCTACATGTAATTGGAAAAAAATTATTATAATAGGACATTGCAAAGTAAGACAATTTTATGATACCAAAAGAATAACAAAATAATTTTAAGATCATAAAAATAAAATATCGGGAAACATGCTAGAAAATTCTAATACATAGTAAGTAGCACTAAAAACTAGTGCAAATGTTTTGGGGAGCAATATGCAATAAAATCTACATGAACAAATATCACAAAACTTTCAACCTTAAAATTTCATCGCTGATTCTGATCATAGTAATAGCCAAAACATTAAAAAAAAAAAAAAAGGATCTAGTTGTACAAAAATATTCACCACTTTCCTGTTTGTGGATCTCATCAGCCCTATTCTGATGATTCTCACATCTCTTTTAAGCAACCATAAACTCTCTGTTGGCCTCCAGTTTCATATCTCTTAACAGTCAATATTGGACAACTATAACAGAATTCAGTAAACATCTTAAATTCAGTATGTCCAAAACTGAAATCATTATCTTTTCTCTGAAACCATCATTTCTTCCAAATTTCTGTTATATTGAGGGCATCCTCTTCCTCCAAGTCTCTTAGGCTTCCAATCTAGGTCTTATCATCAACTTCTAAACCCCATATCCAATATGTTGCCAAGCCTATCAAATTTACCTTTTTTAACATCTCTCACTTATGTTCCTTTCTCTCCTTTTACACTGCCACCAGCCTTATCACCTTCAATCCTAGATTACTGTAAGACAAAAGAGCAAAATTAATCTGACATATCGAAGAATATTTATAACTGCATTGTAATCCAGGACTTAGCTTCCTCACTGGTAAGATAAGAGAGTTGGACTAGATGATCCCTAAAGTTTCTTCAAGCCCTAAATTCTATGAACCTATATATGGCTATTTGGAATAAATATTAACCAATTTACCTAATTCCTTAGTTCAAACTTTTTCACAAACCAGAAAATTCTAGGAAAACCTGGAAAGAAACAAAGTGAAGAAGGACCTCCTCCTCCAGCTTTCTAACTTGAGACCAAGGATCTGGGCTACTGATCAAGGCACTATTCACCCCTCTTTAAACCTATGAAGAGATAGTAAATACACTGAATATTTGCTCCTAGAGCTCATTTAACTGAGGAGACAAATATGAAAGGCTCCCCCTTTAATATGAGAAATAGAAAAAAGTCTTAGTAGAAAACAGAAGGGGACAATCAGAATCCTTGGAAATCAAAATGAGAGATCATATTCTAAAAAATTAGAGATACTTTTTAATAGTTTATTTTTTATTTTTTATTTCATTTTTTTATTGTCATTCAAAACACACTTCCATGTTGGTCACTGCTGTAAGAGCACACTCATACATAACCAAAACCCCAAAATAAAACCAAAGATACACTGATATGAAAAACTCCAAAAGTTCTTTCTCTGGAGGTAGATAGCATTCCCCATCATAAGTCTTTCAGGATTGTCCCAGATCATTGCATCGCTGAGAGTAGCCAAGTTTTCACAGATAATCACCATCCAATATTGCTATTATTGTGTACAAAGTAGAGATACCTTTTAAATCTGTTGATTAGAGAGAATTCTTAACCAAGAAAGAGATAGGAGATCATAAAAGATAAAACAATTGCATAAAATTAAAAAGCTTTTGAATGAATAAAATGAGTGTAGTTAAGGCAAGAGAAGCCAAGTATGGAAAATCTTGTTATACCATAAAGTACTGGAGTACACAATATCGCCTGGGGGGTGCAGAGCCTGTAGGAAGGGCAGCACTGCTCACTGTCCCTACGCGTTGCTATAAGCACTTCAGGAAACATACCTGGATTTTTACTCCCTTTTGGGAGAAGCTGGGAAACTTGGGCTGAGAGAGGTTAAATTATGTATGAAGGGGTCACACAATAAATTCTAAATGGCTTCTAAGAAACTGGGTTCAGATTTTCATGGGACTTCCAGTTACCTTGATGATGTCCCATTTAATATAGGGACAAATTGAAAACACCAGCTCTAGTTTTCTGTCTATTAAATTGGAGTTGCTGGAATTGTTTACAAGTTGTTTAGGAAAGGAGCAGCTAGGTATCTCAGTGGATTGAGAACCAGGCCTGGAGTTGGAGGGCATGGGTTCAAATTTGGCCTCAGACACTTTCTAGCTGGGTGGCCCTGGGCAAGCCACTTAACTCCAATTATCACTCTTCTGCTTTGGAACTAATACTTGTAGTTATTCTAAGCAGAAGGTAAGAGTTTAAAAAAAAAAGTTGTCTGAGAAATGCAGTATAACTTTTCCTCAGGAAAAACAAAAAACAATCAAATGGGAAGAAGACATGAAGAAAATCAAGAAACCCAATGGGAAGGTGAACAAAAGGCTGAAAGCAGAAACCAAAGTGAATTCCAAGAATGTCCCAGAAGATGAAAGCAGAATGAATTTCTTATAGACACACTGCCTAATCCCAATGCCACCTCCCATTAACTCCTTCCTTGCCAAATGATAGCATAACAATATCCTCACCCCAACCCATGTCAGAAGCAGTGATGTAAAAAAGAATGTTTTCAGCCCACTCTATACAAAGGCAGACAGCTGACTATGAATGTGAAGCTAACCAATTTTATAACATGGAATTAAAAATTATTGATGAGAAAGAAGAACTGAGAAAAATTTTTACTGGTACAACTGAGACTACTGTGGCACAGATCTTAGACAAGAACCTGCCCAAAGGAGGCTCTGGGTCTCTGTTGCAGGACCAAGAAACTTTGACATCTCTGGAAATGGCTAACCTAGATTTTAAGCCCCTTTATAAGCCCATTGGCTTCATCACTTTACCAGTGAGGTAACTGTGAAAAGATGTCCCTGTCTTCCAAAGTATCCTTCCCTCCTATCACTGCCATTTCCTTCCCCACACTTGACTCAAGATGACAATGAGCAAAAGACAGCAAAACTTGCAAGCACTGTTATGGTACCACCTGCCTCTTGAATTCCTTAAAGCCCTCAAATAGACCAACCTATTCAGACCTACAAGCACTTTCCCTCTATGAGCTGCAGGATGTGGTGACAATAGACAACATATTCATATGACTGTGTCTTGAAAACCATGAAGAAGAAAGGAGAAAATATAGAGCAGGTTCTTGGCCATTTGTTTGCACATAGACAGCTCTGTGAAAAGGGCTCTGATCTCATTTTGGTAGAAAAAGCTTTAGAAATAAATGTATCAATGTTCAGAGGAAAAGATAACCAAATGTCTTCAGTTAATGAGCAAATTTAAGGAAATGGGCTTTAAAAGATACTAAGGAAGTAGCCAAAGGATCTAAAGTTTAGAGTGTAGTGGTTCCCAAACTTTTTTGGCCTACCGCCCCCTTTCCAGAAAAAATATTTCTTAGCCCCCTGGAAATTAATTTTTTTAATTTTAATAGCAATTAATAGGAACGATAAATGCACCTGTGGCCATCACCACTTTGGGAATCACTAGTTTAGAGGAAGAGCTAAAAATGGTCAGCATATAAAAACATGCTCCAAATTGCAATGTGAAAACTGTAAACTAAAACCACTTATGTTTCATAATTAAAACATCAAACTAACAAAGATGATAAATAGTGGAAATAATGTGTTGGAGGAACTGTGGGAAGTCAAATATGTATTAATATACTCTTGGTGGTACTATGAATTTCAGAGGCAATGTAGTCAAATAGAAAAGGCATAGAAAAAGCCTAAGAATATCAAAAGTATTAATGGGAAAAAATATGAAAGGGCCTAGCTGTACCAGATCTCAAACTATATATTATAAAGTGGCAACCATCAAAACAATCTGGTTGAAAAATAGAGTAGTGAACCAATGGAATGAATTAGGCATTCAACATACAGTGATGGTAAGTGACCACAGAAACCTAGTATTTGACAAACCCAGAGATCAAAGATTCTTTTTTTTTTTTAACCCTTACCCTCCATCTTGGAGTCAATACTGTGTATTGGCTCCAAGGCAGAAGAGTGGTAAGGGCTAGGCAATGGGGGTCAAGTGACTTGCCCAGGGTCATACAGCTGGGAAGTGTCTGAGGCCAGATTTGAACCTAGGACCTCCTTTCTCTAGGCCTGGCTCTCAATCTACTGAGCTACCCAGCTGCCCCTGAGATCAAAGATTCTTGAAAAATTCACTATTTGATAAAAATTCCTGGGAAAACTGGAAAATATGGCAGAAACTAGGCATAAACCACCATCTCATGCCATATACCAAGATAAAATAAAAATGGATACATGATTTAATTTTTTTAAATTTTTTAAACCCTAACATCTTTTTATAAATATATATATATATATATTTATTTATTTATTTATCCTTCTATATTAATTTTATTTGTTACAGGGCTAGAAAATGGGGGTTAAGTGACTTGCCCAGAGTTACACAGCTAGGAAGTGTCTGAGGCCAGATTCGAACCTAGGACCTCCCATCTCTAGGCCTCGCTCTCAATCCACTGAGCCATCCAGCTTCCCCAATACATGATTTAGAAACAAATTAGGGGAGAACAAAATAGTTTACCTGTTGAACCTATAGATAGGGAAGAATTTGTAACCAAATAAGACATAGAGAGCATTACAAAATGTAAAGTGGATAACTGACTACATTAAAAAGTTTTACACAAACAAAAACAACACAATTAAAATTGAAAGAGAAACAACAAACTGAGAAAAAACATTTATAGCAAATGTCTCTGGATAAAGACCTCATTTCTCAAACATATGGAGAACTGAGGCAAAATTATAAGAATACAAATCATTCCCCAATTTATAAACACCCAAAAGATACAAAAAGTCAGTTCTCAGATGAAGAAATTAGAACTACTTTTGTCACATAAAAAAACTCTCTAAATACAATTAATTAGTGAAATGCAAATTAAGACAACTCTGGCTAACATGACAAAAAAGGAAAATGATAAATGCTGGGAGGTGCAGGGCAAGGTAAAATCAGGACACTAATACACTGCTAGTGGAGCTGCAAACTTATACAATCATTCTGGAAAGCAACCTGGAACTATTTCAAAAAGGCCACAAAACCGTGCATACCCATTGACAAAGAAATACCACTACTAGGTCCTTTTCCCATAGAAATCAAAGAAAGGAGAAAAGGACCTACTTGTACAAAGATATTTATGTCAAAGAATCAAAAACTGAAGGGACATCAACCAATCAAGAGAATGGCTGAACAAGTTGTGGTATGATTATGATGGAATTCTATTATGTCATAAGAAATCACTAGGAGGACGATCATAAAACTCTAGAGAGAGACTTATATGAAGTGATGCAAAGTGAAGTGAGTCAGGCCAAGAGAATATTGTACATAGTAACAGCAATAATGCACAGTGATCAACTGTGAATGACTTAAAATATCAGCAATGTAAGGATCCAGAACAACCAAAAGAGACTCATGACAAAAAAAGGCTCTCCACTGCCATAAAAAGAAACTGATAAGAGTCTGAATACATATTGAAGCATATCATTTTTCATTTTATGAGTTCTTTTATGTGATACATGTCTTCTTTCATAAGACAAACACATTAATATGTGCTTCATGATTGCACAAGTATAACCTATATCAGTGATGGGCAACCTTTTGAGCTTGGTGTGTCAAAATTCACCAAAAACCAAGCATAACTTGGGTGGTGTGTCACTTTGAGAAAAAACCATAATTTCACAATATTTATAGTTTAAATAACAAAAATGTATAATTGTAATCTATAACTATTTAATAAACCAAAATAGATTAATTAATTTAATTAATAGAGGTAGAATTGTCATCTATAGCGCACAGAGTGTCTACACTACACTACAGCAAATGCTTCATCCTCGGCATGCGGCCCCAGACTTCTCTGTATGTGGTCACGTGTCATTGAAAATGGCTATGCGTGTCAGTGCTGACATGCATGTCATAGGTTTGCCATCACCGACCTATATCATGTTACCAGTTGTCTTAGGGTGGGGGGAGGAAAGGGAGGGAGGGAGAGAACATGCATCACAAAATGCCAGAAAATTAGTATTAAAAATTGTAACTACATGTAATCTGGAAAAGAAAAATGTAACAAATTATTTTTTTAGAAAAAGGAAAAAAAGAAAGAGCATGAGATTTTGAATCAAAGGCCATGGTTTTAAATGCTCAGGTTTTGCCATTAATGTCTGTGTGACCCTGGGCAAATAACTTCACAGCTCTCTTTGCAACAGTGTCCTTATTTGTAAAATGAGAGGGTTATATCAATTGAGGACTAGCTAAAGAAAGTATGACATAGGAATATAAAAGAATACTCTTCTACTATAAGAAATGATGAAAGTGATGGTTTCAGAAAAATATGTACAAGTGATATGAACTAATGCAGAACAAAGTCAGCAGAATTAAGAGAACAGATTCTACAATAACATTTTTTATTAAAAGAAAAACACTTTTTGGGGCAGCTGGGTAGCTCAGTGGATTGAGAGCCAGGCCTAGAGACCGGAGGTCCTAGGTTCAAATCCGGCCTCAGACACTTCCCAGCTGTGTGACCCTGGGCAAGTCACTTGACTCCTATTGCCTACCCTTACCACTCTTCTGCCTAGGAGCCAATGCACAGAAGTTAAGGGTTTAAAAAAAAAAAAAAGAAAAGAAAAACACTTTTGAAAGACTTTAGAACTCTGATCAACACAATGACCAAACACGATTCTAGAAAACTCAAATGAATAAGCAAATATGCTACCAATTGGAGAGCTAATAAACACATAGTACAGACTGAAACATGTATGTATATACATGCATATATCCAAAGTAATTTGTTTTGTTTCACTATTCATGTTCCTGAATGAAGCCTTACTTTTCCCTCTCACTGTGGAGAACAGGGGAGAGAAAAGGGAAAGAGAAGGCAGGAGGGAGACAAGGTAGATTTACATTAATTATAAAAATTTCAAAAATTTTTAAATAAAATGGTGGGGATGGGGGGGGCAGGAAAGAGTTAAGTTTGAACTTGACCACCAAGATCTCTTAAAACTCTTAATCTAAAATCCCATGAATTAGTACAATTTGAGGGAGGGAGAGGGTATTGGAATCATATGAGAAAAATCATTAAATTGTTCATATCTTTTGAGCCCACACTACTAGGCATATGGACATATCTACCAAGGAGATTAATGACAGAATGAAAGGTCTACATTAAACAAAATATTTATAGCAATGCTCTTTGTAAAGGTAAAGATTTAGAAACAAATGGTACCTGTCAACTGGGAAATAGGTTGACAAACTAATATATAAATGTAATGGAATACTATTGTGTCATAAAAAAACAAGGAATAATAGTTATTAAAAAACACGTTAAGACTTGTAGAATCATGGTAACAGTGATCAAAGGATAATATATCTGGAGTTGAAAAGGAATCTTGGAAGTCACTTAGTTCAACTCCTTTATTTTACAAATAAGGAAACAAGTCCATAGAATTAAGTGACTTGCCCATGGTCATATGGGTAGTGAAAAGTGGGGTCTGAATCTGGCTCTTCTGATTCCAAATTTAGGGCTATTTCTACTATTCCACAATATCTCCCTGGCACCAAGTAATAGAGCTTAGAAAGCAGAACGGAAAAACATCCACAATGATTACAATAATATAAACAATAATACCACTAAAAAGTGCCATTTGTGAATTATAATGAAAGCCATAGAACTGTTTGTGAAACATACATTCTTTCAGTAAAGAGAGGGGGAACTACTAAGATGCATTGTTTAGTTTTGTTTGAATATTTTTCTTTGTTTACAAAAGATCCATGGGGAAAGAAGTATTTAAAAGGGAAATGACTATAGTACAAAAACAAAAAGTAACAATAAAACTTATTTTTTAAAAAAAGCAAGATCCAAAAGCAACTACATTTTCAAAACAATATTTTATGGCAACTGTGCAATATACTTTCCTGAGTATACCAGTACCAAAAGAATAAAGTAACAAGACTTGTCTTGCTTAAGAAAACCTTAAATGTCTAAAACTGATCAACAAATCCCTATACAATGAATTTCTCTACTCATTCAATCACATTGCTTTCCTGGCAACAAACACTAGGGAAATGGGCATTTGGGGAGAGGGGGAGGAAGGGAACCAGGTAATTTTGAAACATGGAAAACTTTCACCCTGTAGGGGCTTTGGCCTCTCATGGAGAAGTATGAAGTTACTGAGTTCCTAAAAAACAAGTTAGTCAAAGAAATCTCCCCTCTTTCTAAAGTTTGCCATGACCCCAGTCTGCCCTCTATTCTTCATTCTCTTCCCAGAAGCAAAAGGTCAAAGTCTAATGCCTCATCCTTTCCTTTATTTCACAAAGAACAGTTGTGGATAGCAAATAAAGGTGATAAAAATGGAGATTATCATATTCCATTCATAAGTGTGAACAAAATTTGCATAACCCAGATCTATGTCTGCTAACTAAATATAGGTAATTCTTTCCCTAACACTTCTCAATATCCCTTTACCTTCTTAATAATGCCTCAAATTCCTTTAACCAAAGGAATAAAATCTTTCATGCCAAAATCAGAAAAATGTTTAAAAATACATTTATAAGAGAAACAATTATGTTCAATTCTGCCAAAGCAAATTACCCCAGTAAGCACAAATACCTATCAGCTTATTTCTAGGTTTGAATGGCAAAGGATTTAGAGAAAAGACTGCGGTGAATTGTTAAAAAGGTAGGGAGACACTAGCAATGACTGAGTAGGAAAGGATAACAAAATTTGACCAACTTCAACACTCTAAGATATGCCATATTTATTTGTTGTCCTAAGTTTAAAGTACTATACTATATAACAAAAGGAACACTTCCACTTAAAAAAATAATTCGGGAATTTACAATGCATTTTGGTTTCTCCTTTTTATTTTTTTTTAAATCCTAATCTGTTTTAGAATTGACATTAAGTATGATATTAAGTATGAATTCCAAGGCTGCCAAGGCTAAAAAGCAATAAGGTATAGGTAAGTGGGGATAAGTGTCATACAGTTAGAAAGGCACAGTGTCATACAGTTAGAAAACATCTGAGGCCAGATTTGAACCCATAGTCTCCCATCTCCATTGAGCCACCTCACTGTCGCATGGGTTGTCCTTCAAATAAAAAGAGACTTTATTAATTGAAGATCTAATCTAATAGTTTCCAGATGGTTGATTAATCTTTATATATACATATAAACAAAAATGTTTTTCTGCCAGTTTGTTATAATATATAAAATTTGGGAAAAAAAAACTTTTTTGATTAAGGCTCTTGTTAAGGTGATTTGCCTTTGGGATTCTCTAATTTCAAAGAACAAAAGCTGGTAAAACACTTTTTCTAATTAATGAAGTTTGTAACTATTTTTCAACTATGACTAATCATGTCTTTGGTGACTGATTTGTCTATCAGAAATCAGTCAAGGAGCATTTATTAAGTGCTTACTATACGCCAAGAGCTCCATTCTGGGGACACAAAGGAAGATAACAATGCTGTCCCTGCTCTCTGGGACCTCACATTCTACCAGAGACAAAATGTAAATAATATCTTTGAATTCATGATATATACAGAGTATATGAAGCACTGCCTGAGGGAAAGCACCAGCATTAGGGGATCTTAGGAAAGCTCTTCTGCAGAGTGTAGGATTTGAGCTTAAGTGTTAAAGGAAACCATGGGAAGGTAAGAGGTGGAGGTGAGGGGACAGAGCATTCCAGATATGCTAACAGCTGCTAAAAGGGCAGAGACATGAGAGATGTGCCAGGAACAGCAAGTAGGCCAGCAGAGCTAAATCATAGAGTGTATGGAGAATAGCAAAATATAAGAAAACTGAAAAGACATGAGAGAACCCGAGAGCTTTTTAAACACCAAATGGAGTTTTAAATCTGATCCTAGAGAAAGAGCCAAATAAGCATAATGAACAGAGAGAGGTTTCCTGGGTTGTAGGAAAACTACTTGATAGCACAGTGGAAGGAAGATAGATCAGATTGAGGTGAGGCTTGAGAAAAGGAGACCAATTAAAAAGCTATTGGCGTTGCCCAAAGAAAAGGTAACACGAGAGCCTGTATTGGGTAGTGGTTCTACAAGTGGAGAGGGGACATATATGAAATGTTGTGAAGGTAGAAACAAGACTTGTCATGTTCTGGATATACTAGTCTAGGTACTGGAGAGGAGTTGAAGACTGAAGTTTCGAGCCTAGGTGACTGAGTTGTGACCTCAACAGAGACAGGGAAATTAAGAAGAGGAGAGAATTTTGGGGAAAAGATACTAAGTTCTATCTTAGACGTGCTGAGTTTGAGATATTATGACATATCAAGTTCAAAATACCTAAAGGGAAACTAAACTGGTAATGGAAGGCCTGACATAAGTATAGAACCAAGAATGTTTATACAGGTTGAGGAATAATCTGCACAGAGATAACTGAACCTGTGGAAACTGAACTGATTAGATCACCAACAAAACAACTGTCTAGAGGAAAAGAGAAGGGGGCCTAGGACAGAGCCTTAGGAACACCCATAATTATGAGCATGACTTGGATGAAGATCTAGCAAAGGAGACTGAGAAGGAATGGGCAGATTTATTAGGAAAACCAGGAGTAAATCTAGAGAATATTCAGGAGATGGTGATAAAAAGCATCAAGGGCTGCACAGAGGTCAAGAAAGATGACTGCAAAAAGGCCATTAGATTTGGCAATTAAGAGATCAATCGCAACTTTGGAGACAAAAGTTTCTGACAAATTTCAAGAGTTTTTTAAGAGAGAAAGTAGAAGCACAGAGTATAAAAGGCTTTCTCACGGAGAATAGCTAGGAAAGAGAAGGAATCTGGGTGGCAGCTAGAAGTGGTTGACAACTCAAGAAATATTTTTTCAAGTCAGAAGAAACATGAGTACATATTTGTAGGGAAAGAGGAAGACGTTAGTAGGTAAGAGAGAAGGTTGTGCTGACAGTGGGGACAATCTGCCATGGAAAAGGATGCAATCAAAAGAGCATATAGAGTAATTTACCTAGACTATCTCATTATCAGAGATAGTATTGAAGGAGGAGTTTGTGGGAGAGTATTTCTGCGCGACATGAGATTAAGAGGAAATTCTTTAGAAAGATTCATTTTTATTCTACTTTAAGATAAACAGGTATATTTTAACTACAACTCCAAAAATTGTCTTTTTTTTTAAGAAAATGACTAGATTGAAATGCAAATTAATCTCCAATTTAGAAAGAAGAAATAAAGAGAACTAGTTTAAAGCATTAATTTTCGAGATATAGTCTCGGGTCTTCTGAGTAGTTCAAAGTACAGTAGAATATTAATATTTATCATGTGAAAATGCCTATACTTTAAATATGTTCAGTCTTGTTGCTTCAGATGCAATAAGCTATATTATTATACTTGCATTAATTTTGGTAATCTTTCTTCTTATAATAAGTTATAATTGTTATAAATCCTTGGACTAGTCAAGCTGGAGAATCAATAGTTTCAATAGCTTGGAATTTGAGGGTTATTTCTCATGTTAATTATTACATAAGACTTAGATTGTAAACTAATTTGGGATAAGTAGAGTTTTACTTCATGTTTTCTTTTTCTAGTACCTAATACTACAGTGCCCTTAGACACCACAAGTGCTTTAAAAATGTTTGTAGAGGATTCCAGGGGTGGAGCCAAGATGGAGGAGTAACTAGAATAGCAGCGCTGTTTCACCACAAAAATCCTCTCCAACCAAGAATAAAATATTGTCACAAAATGAATACAGGAGTGAAAGAACCAACAAAGAGATAGAGTAAAACAACCTTCAAAACCCAAAAGGTAGGCAGAGACCATCTGAAATAATAGGGGAGTAGAACTAACAGGAGGCTATAGCAGCGAGTGAAGAGCAAGCCAAAAGCAAAACACAACCCCCACCCCCAAACCACATCTGCTCTCACAGGTCCCTACCTAACAGGCAGACCCTGAGATCCTGCTAGGGCAAACAGTGGTCTAAGCCAACCCACACCCCTTGAAATTTCAAACCTATGGAGAAGTCCGGAGTCCCAGCCCAGGGCAATCTAGGCTGAAGGAGGCTGATCTTTGTGGGCCCAGAGCAAAGCCAGGAATCCCAGTCTGTGTTTAAAATGAGGACATAATCCATAGTTTGGGGTGAGGACATGGCTCTCAGGGCAGCCTTCCCAGGATTTTTTTGCCAAAAACTAAGGATGGAGATCTGGGACAGGGCAACCAAGGGTGTGCCTGATTGAACCTAGAACACCTTGAGACCAAAACTTTGTGCCTAAGCCTGGGGGTAGAATTGGATCAACCCCTGGCCTAATCAAGTTTAGACTGAGATCAAAAGCTTACACCCAAGCCTAAGGAAAGTCTTTAAGCTGTCAGCATCTCAAGGGTCAATTGAATCAGCAGGGGGAGGGGGCTCTCAGATCTCTCAGCCTTCAAACCATCTGGTAAACTAGTAACAACCCAGAAAATAAGCCGAAAATAACATCAATGAAGGAATGAAGTAAATTTAAAAAGGTACTTCCTAGAAAAAAGAGCCTATCTATAATTAGATGGGAAAAATGAGAAAACAACAAAAAAAGCACCTAACTCTAAAGAACTTTTATGGAGACAGAGCAAGATGCAGTCACAGAAGAGGACGGCGAAAGCAAAGGAAACACATGCAAAGTCCAAAAGAAAAATATGGATTGGACACAGAGTCTGGAAGAGCTCAAAAAAAAAAAACTTCAAAAAACAATTAAGAGAAGCAGAGGGAAAGTAGGAAAGAGAAATGAAAGTGATGCAAGAAGAAATGGGCCCATTATAAAAGAACCAAAAAATGACAGAGGAAAACCAGACCTTAAAAATCAGAATTGACCATCAAGAAACTAATGATTTCATGAGAAATCAAGAAACAATAAAGCAGAATCAAAGGAATAAAAAAAAACAAAGGAAAAAATGAAATGTCTTACTGAAATAACAACTGACCTAGAAAATACATCCAGGAGAGACAATCTGAGAATTATTGATCTACTGGAAAGCCATGATGAAGAAAAAACCCTGGATATCATATTTCAAGAAATTACCAAAGAGAAATGCCCAGAGATCCTCAAACAAGAAAATAAAATTGAAATTGAAAGAATTCACAGATTGCATCCAGAAAGAAATCCTCAATCAATAACTTCAGGAATGTAATAGCTAAATTCAAGAGCCACCAAGTCGAGGTAAAAATACTTCAAACAGCCAGAAAGGAACCATTCAAATACCATGGAGCTGCAATCGGGGTCACACAGGATCTAGCAGCTTCTACATTAAAGGATTAGAAGGCATGGAATATGATATTCAGGAAGGCAAATGATTTGGGTTTACAACCCAGAGTCACCTATCCAGCAAAACTGAGTATATTCTTTCAGGGGGAAAATGGCCATTAAATAAGATAGAAGATTTCCAAGCATTCCTGAGAAATAAGCCAGATCTAAACAAAAAATTTGAAGGCCAAATATGAGACATAAGAGAAGCCCAGAAAGGTAAATAAGAAAGAGAAAATTTAAGGGACTCACTAAGGTAAAAACGTTTATATGTCTACATGGAAAAAGGATTTCTGTAATTCTCAAAAATTACACTTAGTAGTAGAGAAGATAGAAGGAATTTACTCAGAAAGAAGGTGGAAAAGCTGATTATGATGATATGATATATATGTAAATGTGATTATATGGAATGATATATATGTATGATATATGTATGCATATGAATGACATGTAAAAAAACAATTAAGGGCTGAAAGAGAGGGCTGCATAGAGAGAAAAGGGAAGGGAGAGATAGAATGGGGCAAATTACTAACATAAAGTGGCAAGAAAAATCAATACAAAGAGGGGAGGACAAGGGTGGTGAAGGGCAATGTTTAAATTTTATTCTCATTGTAAAAAAACGTTTGTAGAAAAATAAACCTGGAAAGATTTCTATGAAGGGATGAAAAGTGAAAAGAGTAGAACCAGAAAAACATTGTACACAGTAACAACAATATATGATGATAAGCTGTAAATGGCTTAACTATTATCAGCAAGGCAAGAATTCAGAATTACAATGGATTCATGATGAAAAAGGATATATGCTGCCATATTATTTCTAATTAATTACAAAGAAAAATAATCTTTCTGCCATTTTTGTGCAGGCCTTTTTAAAAATGTTTCTAGAATTGAAACAAAATGAAGGTCTGAAGTAGTACTATTTATTATTTCTGACATACAAATACAAAACAAATTCATTTATCAGAAAATTATACTTTCTGCCCTTTAATACAGCAGCCAAATAAACAAAGGGTAGGAGAAAAGAGTTTACAGGTATAGTTTGTGACCAAAATGTTTTAAGTCCTTTGACCACCAAGCTGAAGATAAAACAATTGGAAAATCGGCTTCCTGAAGCATGTTATCTCCTTCCCATATTACTTCTCCAGCTTTTCCATTACCTATAGTAGGAATATTTAGATCAGCCACCAATATAGTACCCTGTCAAAGAAGAAAAATGGCCTGAAAGTGGTTCATTCATTTCTTGCTTCATTTTTCTTTCTAAGACCAAATTCTTTTGCAATATTAGATAAGAGTAACCTTTCCACCCACACAGTCAACACCATGGAAGTTCTCATCTGGACAAGTGTCTCTTAATTGGTTGCCTTGCTTCTTCCTTTCCCATTCCGTCTTCCACACAAGCTACTCCTAAAATGCTAGTCCTAAAACACAGATCTAACCATGTCATCCCTTGCTCAAAAAGCTCCAATGCTTTGTTCTTGTCACTAGGATAAAATATAAACTCATCTGTTCAAATACAAAAACCTTTCACAATCTGGTTTCAGTCAAGCTTTCAAGATTGTCTCTTCATGCACTCTATTATCTAAACAAAGTAGCCTACCTAATGATCTGTGCATATTACATTCCGTCTTCCTTCTCTGACTTTGTAAAGGCTGTCCCTTCCACAAATTATATACTTCCTCTTGATATCTACATCTCAGAATCCCTAACTTCCTTCAAATTTTAGCTTATGTGCTGCTTCCTGCAGTTGTTCAGGCTTCATGATCCCATGGATTTGTCCATGAGGTTTTCTTGGCAAAGACAGTCAAGTGCTTTGTCATTTCCTGCTCCAGTATGTACTCATTTTGCAGTCAAGGAACTGAGGCAAATAGGGGTTAAGTGACTTGCCCAGGGTCAAATGCCTTGTGTCTAAGGCTGCATTTAAACTCAGACCTTTCTGACTCTGCTCAGTGCTCTATCCAATGCACCACCTAGCTGCCCCATGCCAATTCTTATTTGGGTTTTTCCTGGGCCTCCCAGCTGCCAAAGCCACCTAACCCCCTCCAAAATTATTTTGTACTTACTTTGTACGTATCATATTCGTTTATGTGTGTACTTATTTTCCCTGACAAAGGGCAGGATTATTTTATTTGTCTTTTTTATCTGTAGAAACCAGCATACTAGTCACTTCATTAACTGATGACTATAAAGAAACTGTATACACTTATCTGTAATCAGAATATCTTCCTTCTTTTGCTGATTTACAAAGCGATATTATCCAAAAGAAACTCCATTTCTCTATATGCTAGCAAAACTATCTGCCCACACCTCCGGCTGGCAAATGTGGTTTAAGTTACTTTTCTCTCTGCATATCTGGATTACCCTTTGACAGAAAGAATGAGAGAACCTGCATATATTTTCAGGGCAAGTTGTACATACCAAGACCCTTAATTCAAGGCTACATATCCCACTATTAAGCACATAGCCTTCTTAAAAATACACCAATTTAGAGAGATTATAGTGTTACCTCATAGCCATTACATAAGCTTACATAAATCCTTTCCACTCAAAAGACAATAAAAAGAACTAGGGACAAGGTAGTGACTTTCAATGAATTTCTTCACTTTTCCTCCCAGATTTATACAATTCACTATCCTAGCACTATTACTTTAAATTTCTTTGTAAACTTTTTTAAATGCTTTTTTAAAATTGGAGATTACACTATTCTCTCTTTGAAATCAGGTCACATTCAGGATACCTCTAAGTCATAGATCTAGTAAACAGATTTGTTTTATTTGCTTTAACTACCTTTGGTCTAACTAGAATACCTACCATTAAAAAACAAAAGACAGCACATATCTGAGTGTTTGGTCATAAAGTCAGCATTGAGTAAGGAAGAACACCATTCAGACTCTCCCCTTTAATGGCAATGTATTGTTGAATAGTCAAAAAGTAAAAATTTAATTGAGTTTTTATTTTTCCTAAGGATTAAGAGCTAAGCAAGCTGTGATATTTTCCTAAAGTGTATAGCATAAAGCAATCATACACTCAAAGTGGTCTTTAAATATGCATTTCACATTAATTCACTACATCTGATATCACTTCATGTGCTATAGGAGTAACTTTAGGAATAAATATTGTATGTCCCAAATTCACAAGGATAAATGGATAGGAAAACTGAAAACTTTCAGAATGCCAACATGTGTGGAGGCCCACTATAAAAAGATCCTTATTTTGGTCCTTTAACAAAGATAAATTTGTAGTCACAGTAATTTTAAGTTAGTTCCAAATACTCTATGATTTTAAATTACATCAAAACGGTGTCAGCTCAAAAAGAGTACTGAATTTGGGATCAGAAGGTCTTGTTTCAAATTGTTGACCCTGACACTTGAGTGGCCTCTTTTTGAGACTCAGTTCCTTCATCTGTAAAATAAAGAGGCATGATGAACTGAGCTCTAACCTCCAGCTCTAAATTTTATGATTTTTTTGAATTCTTTTTCAAAGGAGAAAGTCTAAAGACACATTCTGTTACCCAAGTTGTAAGGAGAAAAAAAATCTAATATTTTATTCTTTTATATCAGTTATATGAAACTAGAGAACTGCTAGGAACATATGAGCAGAGAAATGTTTTACTAAAGTAAAATACAATTAGTGATATTTAATAAGTAACCAGGCCTGTAGACTAGAAGTCCTAAATTCAAATCTGGCCTGACAATTCCTATCTGTGCAGCCCTGGATAAGTCACTTGACCCCAACTACTCAGCCCTTACTGCTCTTCTGCCCTGGAACCAATACTTAGTATCAAATCCAAGACAGAAGGTGAAGGTTTAAAAAAATAAAGTAACTGGACACAGAACAAATATTACTTCATTGTGAAAATTATCACATAGATTAGATTAGTTTTCATTTACTAGAGGCTGGGATGTGTCCAAGAGATGTGAACTTCAAAGGGGGAGTACATGACTGGGACCTACAGTTTGGATACCATATGAGTCTCTTCTCTTCTACTTCCACTAATACTCAACTCTTTTTTTGTAGTTGTATTTTTATTTATTTATTTACCTTGTTTGGAGATTTTTGTTTAATTAATTAATTTAGGGTATTTTTTCCATGGTTACATGATTCATGTTCTTTCTCTCCCCTCCTTCTATCCCTACCTCTCCACCATAGCCAATGAGTAATTCCACTGGGTTTTACATATGTCCCTGACCAAGACCTATTTCCATATTATTAATATTTGCATTAGAGTGATCACTTAGAGCAGTGGTTCCCAAACTTTTTTTGGCCTACCGCCCCCTTTCCAGAAAAAATATTACTTAGCCCCCTGGAAATTAATTTTTTTTTATTTTAATAGCAATTAATAGGAAAGATAAATGCACTTGTGGCCATCACCGCCGATCCCTGGATTGCTGCAGCACCCACCAGGGGGCGGTGGCGCCCACTTTGGGAATCATTGGCTTAAGAGTTTATATCCCCAATCATATCCCCATCAACCCATGTGATCAAGAAGTTGTTTTCCTTCTGTGTTTCTACTACCACAGTTCTTTCTCTGGATGTGAATAGCATTCTTTCTCATAAATACTCAACTCTTTATACAAGAACCAGAAAGGGATTTCTACAATCCATTGGAACTTCCAGAGAGGTTACACAGTCTTCCTGGAAACTATATTCTTTTGCTACCATCCTACTTAGTCAATTAAATTCAATAATTTATTTATTAAGTGCTTATTAAGTACAAACAAGGAAGAAGGGCTGCATTGATAGCCTCATTGTGTTAAATAAAGGGAATAAAGCCTCCATTACAAGGTGAACCCCCTGCAGTGAATTTATGTGATGGTACCCATCAACAGGCAGTTAAGGAAATTGTCACATCAATTAAATCACATATCTATTTGAGTATTTGAATATATACAAAACACAGTGCTGGGTTCCAACCAAAAAAAGGTCCTGCCCTCAAAGAACTTTTATCTCTAGTGTGATAGACCTAAACATTTTATATAGCATGGGAAAAAGTAACATATTAAATTTATGAAGAACTTTTTTTCCTCAGTCTTACAGAATTCATTATACCTGGACAAAGTAATAACAACAGTCATATTAAGAGTCATAACATGCATTTATTTAAACAGTTCTTTAAAAAGTGTGTAAAGCACTCTGACTATACCTTCAACTGATAACATTAGAAGACTTATGATTAGGGGATGCAGCTGGGTAGTTCAGTGGAATGAGAGCCAGACCTAGAGACGGGAGGTCCTAGGTTCAAATCTCACCTCAGACACTTCCCAGCTGTGTGACCCTGGGCAAGTTACTTAACCCCCATTACCTAGCCCTTACCACTCTTCTGCCTTAGAACCAATACACAATAATGATTCCAAGACAGACGATAAGGGTTTAAAAAAAAAAAAAAGACATGATTAGGAAATTCTAGATTCAAATACCTTTGTTCATTAGTTGTATGACCCTGGACAATCTCTGATTCTTAAATTTCTTCATCTTTAAAATGGGAATAATAGTATTTGCATGGGATGTGTATCTAATGAGGTTAATGTGAGAAATACACTTTGTAAAATTTAACAAGTAAATTCTTTAAAACTTTATTAAGTGCAAATAATTCAAATAATATAGACAACAAATTAAAGAATACTTCCAGTCTTTTGCAACATACAAGTCACAAGCTTTACGTAACTCTACATAAATCCTCTAGACATTTACAAAGTGAGCTAAAACAGTAAAGCATGAAGTAATTCAGATTTAAAATTTCAATACTTCAAAGACCCACAATTCATCAGTCTGAATACTACCCATGAGTTAGCTAACTGCAACTCTTTTATACCCTAATCAATACTTTTCCTAAGAAGTGACCAAAAAAAAAGTTTTTTAAGGAAAAAACCTCAACTCCTGGAGGCCAGCTTTTTGGTGCTCCAATGTAGGCTGGTCCTTAAGACAACAGAAGTTATTAGTACTTTCTGTACTAATCTGCACTTTCTGACAGAGCCTAGGTTCCACTGGCATAGCCTAAAGACCAGGATCAACTTGTCAATGGCAAGGAACAAAAAAAAAAAGGCTTTTCAAACAAAATATGTTATTGAAAATCAAGCTTAAGCCTGAAATTTAAATCGAGGGTAAAAAACCCTATCTAGCTATCATAAAAAAAATTTTTAATAGGAAAATCTAGGCCTAACTCTTTCTCTGGTAGTGTTTTTCATTTGTCCTTAACATCTTGGACCATAGGTAGCAAGAACATTGCTCTTCAATATGCAATGCACAAAAAAAGGAAGAAAAAACAACTCCTCTCTCTCCACTAAAGAACAATGGGAAAAAAGAAGCAGTTTAAGAGTAGAATGAATAACCTCAAGGTACAGTGAGGACTTAACTAGTGTCTCTTGACCAAAGGTTATAAGAAAAAAGCAAAAAGAGAATCCACTTTCCTTTCTCCTGATTTCAGGGTCACCATTATAGGTCTGGGAATTCAAAGCTGGAAAAAACATGCTGATCACAGTTTTACAGAACTTAGCCCAATGCTTACCCAATAGCTATTTTGAGACTATTCTGAGAATGTATGAAAGTTAGAACCCAATTTACACATATGAACATTTCTTTTGTACTTTTAAGAACTCATTTTGGGGAGAATATGATAAATATTGTGTTTTATAAAAGCATCCCTTAACAAAATTTCAAATGACAAGAAGAAAATGGATCTGGAAATGGATGGGGAAAAAAACTGTTTTTTAAAAACGTATTGCACTTGTGTATTGCTAAAATGACACATTTTTCTAAGAAAAGACTGAAAACCTGCATATCACATTTACATATTGAACAAATGGTCTAACCCCTTTTGAGTAAAATTATTTTTTTCTACCATCCACCAAAAGTAAAAGCATCTAAACTGCCACAAGTGCTTACTAAAATTGATGTCTTAGGGGCAGCTGGGTGGCTCAGTAGATTGCAAGCCAGGCCTAGAGATGGGAGGTCCTAGGTTCAAATTTGACCTCTTCCTGCCTGTGTGACCCTGGGCAAGTCACTTAATCCCCATTGCCTAGCCCTTATCTCTTCAGAAGGTAAGGGTCTTAAACATCATGAATGTTAGAATTTTTTAACCTTAAGTTTCCATACTGTTTCATTTCCCATTATAAGGCTAAACAAATATATGAGGCTAGTCATATTTTTAGAAGTGCTTTAACAATAAAAGTAGCTAGTCTTTATTTTGAATGGAATTGCACATCTACTATGTCTACTGAAAAGAAACCCTAGAGTAATGTCATTCTACTTAGGAAACTTATGCATAAGCATAGGACAGAATAAGGAAGGAAAGCAATAACTTTCCACTTCACAGCAGAACTCATTACTCCCTTAAAGGAATGGGAGGAAATAAAGATATAATCCACAGAGGAAAAAATTTAACACTTCAAGAGCCTTTTTGAGGTAGGCGACCTTTCCAATCAATAAATGATTTAAGTTGATTTCTTTAAATTCAGCTCGGGCTTTCAATAAAACTACAATGTTGTAAGACTATTTTCTGCTGCAGCAAGAACTCCAATTTAGCTATCCATAGAGCAAAGATTTATCAGGAAAATCAATTAAAATACTAAGTATATACTCTATAAAAAGTTCCATATTTAAATAAATCAAACTGATCAAGTTGTCAAAAGCAACAGCACAATGTGCAGCAGATGCTTCAGAGAAACTAGAATATGCATATCATGCCAAGACTACTTTCCAAGCAGGCGGTGAAAGAAACCACATAGTTCTGCAGTCAGCAGGGAGAGACACCCCCAAGAAAATATGCTTAAAATACACTGAAAGCCATGCTATGGCCAAAGGATAATCAACATGAACCTCTAGTACCTTCCTTAGAGTTTCAAGGTCAAGACTGAATTAATTTTGTCAACCTTACCATCAATCATGCTAATTCTTCCACTATGTACAAACACAGACACATATACACACAAGCAAGAAGACTGCAGCAACTTCATTATGTTTAAAGACAGTGAACCTGCAGGACCCATAACTATGGATAGATGAACTTATTTACAACAAGCAATATGAAGCATTATGAATAAGAATTAAAACTCACAATTCCACATAGCATAGCTAGGAAAGCTCAAGGTATTCCACTGGCAAAGCAACTCTAATACTATGGTGCAACTTGTGTAAGAATTCAGCACCACAGGCCAGAGCTTCACTTTTCTAACACCAGTTCTACTGCTACCATCTCCTATAAAAAACACTGGAAGCTCACCTAGTGTCTCCAAAGAGTATGGACATCTTGATAAGGAATATGACAAGGAATCAACAGATTAAACTATCCCGGAGGCGTCAGCTCTTGCAGAATAATAAGTGCCTCTGCTGGAAAGTAAAAAGGTTTCATCTGAGACAACACAAGTCCTCTGATATAGCAAGAGTCTGCTCAGACTCCAAAAAGACTATGTTGTCAATCCTTTTTCTTGTAAATATGGATAAAATCTGCAGATATAGTCTGGGCAGGAAAGAGGAGGTAGACAATTTAAAAATGGAAACTGCGGTACTGCTCTGCCGTACACAGTACCCATCCTCTCAGCACTCTCCAGCTATAAACATCCATAATTATTGATTACAGCATCTGATGTGTGACCTCTACTCTCTTTCAGCTCATAAATTCTATGAATCTAAGAGATAGAACCCTACTGTCTAAGAACAATACTAAAAACTTCTGCCTTTTTTTAGTTGGATCCAGACAAATCAACACTTGCCTAATGTGCAACGTAGAATCTTGAGAGTCAAAGCACAAAAGTTCTGGGAGCATAGGGAGACTCAAAAACAGAAAAAAAAAATAATGCTTTTCACTCATTTCTACAAAGTAGAAATGGAATTATTTTAAATATTACGTATACTAATTGCTCTTAGCATGAATTTATTCAACACTCTTAACTATTCATCTTAAACCTCCTAAAAGAACTTTATATAGAATAAAATAATTTAGACTAAATCAAGGGTAAACATGGCATGCAAATTAAGATTAAGAGACATATTTCCACTAACACTTTATGACAACTTGTTGCCACATCAAATTATTGTACTTAATACATTTTTTAAAACCACACTACCTAGGCAAGTTATCATTTACCTGCCCTAAAATTTTTATCTTTGTTAATAGACTATAAGCCTATTAATCTTCACACTGTAGGCACTGTACCTTATGTTGCAAGCCACTCCATTTTTCTGTTGGGTTAATTTTTGAGGGCCAATTTTGAAAGCTAGACTTTAATCATATTATGTAAGATTATATATGCTATCCCTTCTTCTATATATAATCTACATAAGCATATATGATTAAGATTCTCATCACATAGTTGTACAGCCCAGAATTCCACCAAGCTTCCTAAAATACTATGCAATTCCTAACTGAATTGTCAAAATTTCTTCAGTTTTTAATTAACATATTCATTTTGTTACATAAACATAAAAGTATCTGAAAGTCAGAGTACTGCACCCCTAACCTAGGTTCATGACATTTAAACTTGGTCACATGAGCCAATAATAAATAAAGATGTTTCCAATCTTACCTGTATAGCCTGCACACCAACCCCAGGAAGCCACCATTGCTAAAAGCCACTTGTACATGATTCCTTCGATATACCAGAACAGCTTCCTGTCTAGCACACGGAGAGGCTGAAGTATTATGATATAGAAGACGTAGGAAGGAATGGCGACCAGGTTATTGGAGACCATGAAGGCGAACCTCAGGACAGCTTTCACAAAGGTCAAGCACATCCACAGAACTTCTTCTAAAGTCATGGCCATTCTCACCCTGGAGTCTGAAGCCTCTTCCTGTAGTGAAAGGAAAGCCCACTTATAAATTAAAATGAATTCAACACCTACGTAGTGACCATCACAAAATATGTAAAAGAAAGTCCGAGGTCCGCAGGGGAAGAGGTGGAAAGAGTAATAAGCCTAGTAGGTGTAGTATCCACAGTAATTTCTATGAGAAATTCCAGCGGGGACAGAAAAGGGAAAGAGGAATCGTGCAAGGTCAAGGAGCTGTTGAGGTGCACAGCGTTTCATAATATATTTGGCAAAAGAGAATGTAAACTCCAAATCGAATAAATGACCCCCACTCTGAATGCTTTTTATTAACAACCTTTGCCCTTACACCCCCCAAAGAAGCAAAAACCTCACAACTTCCCTCAAGCTTCCCACCTTTCAGGTACACCCACCCTCAAGATTCCCATGCCACAAAGTCTGCAACAAAGTGTAAATAGACACAAGCCTCTGTCCGTTCCTGCGGACCCCGGAGTCGCCAGCCCCTCTACTGGCTCTGCCAATTCGCTTAGTCCTCCACGGGGGGCTCGCTCTCTCCAAAGCAAAAAAGGCTGATGGAGGGAAGGAGAGGGATAGGATGGAAAAGGACAGAGAGAAGGCCGGCGTCGTGAAGAGGAAAAGGGGAGAATGAGGGGAAGGGGAAAAGGCAAGAGCTCTTTTATAGAGGGGGTGGGGGAGGTAAGAGGGAGGAGCGAGGGAATGAAAAGGGGTGAAAGGGAAAGCAGGAGTAATGAGAAAGGGGAGAGAGGAGCACGGCCCGAGCCCCCGACTCACCTTCAGCAGCGCCGGGGACTGGCAGTCGCGGGCTGGAGTAAGAGGACGAAGAAGCGGAGGAGGCGGAGGTGAAGGAGGAGGGGAAGGAGGGGCTGGGGCCAGCGGGGCCGGGAGCCGGCTGCTGGGGGCCCGATGCTGCGGGGCGGCGGCGGCGGCGGCGGCGGCTGTGCCCGGAGGAGGAGTCGGGGTCATGG
>NC_058133.1:117881249-117940722 GCF_016433145.1 Gracilinanus agilis
AAGGGGAGAATGAGGGGAAGGGGAAAAGGCAAGAGCTCTTTTATAGAGGGGGTGGGGGAGGTAAGAGGGAGGAGCGAGGGAATGAAAAGGGGTGAAAGGGAAAGCAGGAGTAATGAGAAAGGGGAGAGAGGAGCACGGCCCGAGCCCCCGACTCACCTTCAGCAGCGCCGGGGACTGGCAGTCGCGGGCTGGAGTAAGAGGACGAAGAAGCGGAGGAGGCGGAGGTGAAGGAGGAGGGGAAGGAGGGGCTGGGGCCAGCGGGGCCGGGAGCCGGCTGCTGGGGGCCCGATGCTGCGGGGCGGCGGCGGCGGCGGCGGCGGCTGTGCCCGGAGGAGGAGTCGGGGTCATGGACTCGGCGGCGGCCGCTGCGGCCGCAGGCTCGGCGGTGGCGGCGGGCGGCCTCTCACTCCCCTTCCAGCTGCCTGCGGAGAGATGGAGGCCGGTGGGACAGGGAGCAGACCTGTCACCGGGGTGGGGTCCCATTCACGCGGGGGGAGGGAGAAGGGGTGCAGGAAGGCTAGCAGACACCCCCGGAGCCGCCGCTCCCCCGCTCCCGCCCCGGGGCCTACGGAGCCCAGGGTCTCTCTTCCTCGGCCCCCTCTGACCCTCGGCTGCAGCGCTTCCTCTCAGAGGACGACTAGGACCTCTCCTCTCCTACCCCTCCCCTTTCCTCCCCTCCCCCCACCGCCAACGCCTCCAACCGTCCCTGTGCCGGCAGCCGCCTCCTCCGAGTTTGCCCTCCCGGGGCAGCCGGGCCGCGCCGGGGATCCTTCGCGCTGCCCGGCTCCTGCTTGCCCCACCCCACCCCCACCCACCCCCGCCTCCCCCGCGCGGTTCTAAAGGAGAGAGAGAGCCGAGGCTATACCTCGGGCTGGCCGGGCCCCTAGCCGGGCTGCGGGGGCGGGAGGAGCCCCAAGAATTCATCGCCCGAGGCTGCTCTAGGCTTTCTCGCGGGCGTGGACCCCGGCCTCGGGCCGCGCTCGGTGCCCACGGCCCGCTAACACCCGAGACGCGACGGGGGAACAGCGGCGGCGGCAGCAGCAGCAGCAGCAGCAGCAGCAGGAGGAGGAGGAAGCAGCGGCGGGAGCTGAGACTGCGGCGAGCGCCGCCCCCAGAGCGCCCTCTAATGAACAGCCGGGCCGCCGCTGGCCACCCTGCCCGCTGCCCTCTTCCCTGCCCGCCCGCCCGCCAACCAGACACACGAGCCTCCCCTCGTGGCCGGCGCCCCGAGCCCGCGGGGGCCCTGGGGCCGGCCAGGGACTAATTGGGAGCTGTCACCGCGCCAGGGGGGCCTCGCCCACGCATTCTGAGGCAGCCTTCTGGGGCTGGAAGGAATGCCGTGAGCCAGGCCTGACCTCACGCGAAGAATGGGAAATGAAAAGGAGACTCAGGGCCACTCACCCCCACCAGGCTGACCAAACAAAAGTCTAATTGGCCGAAACTCCCTCACCCCTTCTGGGACCCAAACTCGGGTTCTTCCGAGCGCGCTGGGTAACAATTACTGTCACTGCCGCCCCAAGGGCGAAATGCCTAGTGTGTCGGGGAATTAGACCCCAATTTTCAACCCTGGAAATTCTACCCTTTTCCAAAGAAATCCACAGGTTTGAAGGGGGCTTTTTTTCCTCCAGGATTTCAGGTCCTTTTGAAAGGAATCTAAAATCATGTCTTTCCTTCCAATTTCATCATATAATAAGGGCTTAATAAATGGTAGCCGATTAGTTGACATTAGACCTGCGAGATATTTTAATGGATAAACCCTGAAACTTTTCCAGTCATCAAGGTTACCCATCTCTCCTAGGACTAAAATAAAAGGCAGTAGAACTGGCCCCTCCATTCACAAAGCTGAGCTGGAGTAGATATCCTCACTAGGCAGGCCTTTCATAACCTGAAGGCTTCAATTTGAAGGACTGAACTGGCAGCGGGGAAATCAGTGGAAATCCCAGGGCCCTGAACTGAGAATTCTCAAATCTCTGGTAATCTCAATTTCCCCTTCTTACAGGGTCTCATATTTTTGTGGAGGGGAAGAGGAAATGGCCTTCTTTGCATAAACCTGAAACAGATTGTTTTGTTCTAAATGGGAAGAAAAAAATGGCCTGCCCATTTAAAAAATGTAGAACATTAGGCTTGGTTCCAAGGTCTGAGCTCTCAACTTCCCTTGTCAACCTCAATTACTCTTTAGCCCTGGGTAAACTATCTAGACACGTATTAAGCACAGTATAGGAAAAACAAAGGGCAAGGTCCCAGCCTTCTAGGAGATAATGTTCTAAAGGAAAACTAGAAGGGAGATGGTTGATTTGGGGTTTTACTTTTTTGTCATCTTTTACTTCAAGACTCCTCCTCCTCCTCCCCCCCCCTTCCCCTTCCTTTTTTTTTTTTTTTAAAGTGAGGACTAAGTACTGTTTGTTGGTTATATACAATGGTATCAAAACTGGAAGGAACTTTATAAAGCTTCACTTCCCTCAAGGGGAAGTGATCTACCCCAAATGACAGCAAACTAATGAAATTTGAGCCCAAGACCAAAGCCTAGTGGTCTTTCTACTATACCATTCATATAGAATATGGCCTACATGTTGTGGGGAAATCTGTTTAACTTGGAGCTGTTTTTCTCCTGAACTTTAGGATGCTTGCAGCCACATCACCTACCTCCTAGAGAGCTTAAAGGCCTGGCTTTTTGTAAGCTCTCTTTGCCTTAATCCATCCATCCTCTCTGATCTGGTTTCTTTATCTGAAACAAATTCATTAGCCAGACAGAATGGCTGATTTGACTGGCCCTTTAAGTGTAGTTTTGGACCCCCAAGACCTGCTCCCTGGAAGCAATGGGGCTCAGAAACAAAAATTTTAACCCTATAGCCTACTTTGCTGAGTCATCATACAAGTCATTTCTAACTTCTCACAAATGTGATGTATGTAATTCCTAGGAATCCATACTGAGACCCTTTACCTCAAGTTCTAAATTCTGTAGGAGACCTTTCCTGATCCCCTTAGCTGCTGATATCTTTCCATCCCACAAATTAATTTGTATTATCTTTGTATAGATTAGATATTTGCTTATGTTGTTTTCCCTTATAATGCAAGCCCTAGGAATATAAAGTTCTTTTTATTTTTGTCTTTGTAGCCAGGGCCCCACCCCCCAACCCCTACTATATGTATACAGTAGGCACTTAAATGCTTACCAATTGGTTGATTGGTGACCTCGTCCATTCCTATGGCTTCAATTATAATCTCTGTGCAAATAACTTCCAAATCTGTTATCCTGGGCATAGTCCTTATCTCTTCTCCTGCTTTCTAATCCTAATTTGCCAAATGCCTTTGGGACAGTTCTACCTTGTTGTCCCTTAGAAATCTCAAACTCAATTTGTTCAAGATATAACTTATGGAGACAGCTGGGTAGCTCAGTGGATTGAGAGTCAGGCCTAGGAGTTCCTAGATTCAAATCCGGCCTCTCAGACACTTCCCAGCTGTGTGACCCTGGGCAAGTCACTTGACCCCCATTGCCCACCCTTACCACTCTTCCACCAAGGAGCCAATACACAGAAGTTAAGGGTTTAAAAAAAAAAAAAAAGATATAATTTATCCTTCCACTTGTCCAACTTCCTGACTTGCCTTTTTCTGCCATTAACACTATCCTTCTAATCATCCAGATTCAAAACCTAAGTCACCCCTTTCCATTCTCCCCCACCTATAGCCAATCAATTGTTAAGTTTTGTGATTAAATCTCCAAAATATCTTTTATATCTTTAGTCACAGAGAATTCTAGCCCTTATCATCTCTCATCTGGACTAGTGAAGTGGCCTTAGTTCTCAACCTCTCTCTTCTGTAGTCTTGTCATCCACACATTGTTAAATTGGTACTCCTAAAGCAAACATGGCACCTGCTCCCTACCTAAGTTTTAGTAGCTCTAAAACCAAAAACAAACTCATCCATTAGAATGGAAGCTCCATAAGAACATGGATAGTTTTTGCCTTTTGTGCTCCTAGCTTATAGCATAGAACTCAGCACATAATGAACTTTTGCCTTACTGTCATGCTTTTTCCACTCTGTAATGGGTTGAATAATCCTCAGATGCTCTGCAGAGAAGTGGTTTCCCTATAATCACACTTTTAATAGAAGGTTCCTATTTTTAAAATACCTTGAATAATAACAAAATATTACTCCTGTTTTAGTTGGTAGCTGCTTGACATTAAAGTGACCGGAGAGAGAGGGAGAAGGGAACAAAGCATCAGTGGATAGACTGCAGGACTTGGAGTCAGAGAGAGGTCAAATCGTGCCTTAGATGAACACTTGCCTGTGTGGCTCTGGGTAAGTCACTTTACCTCTGTTGGCTTCCATTTCCTCCTCTAAAAGTAGAGATAATAGCAGCAACCCACTCAAGGTTGTTAATGAGTTAACATATGTAAAATACTTCACAAACCATAAAGCATTAAAATTGATGTGTGCTAGTTATCATTATTTTCTTTTCAGTAGTCTGGGCTCCCTGTAAGAAATTCCACGGACTACCTACTTGATCTTACAACTTCAGCATCATGTCTTGTGCCCAGTCTTTGTTTTGAACCCCTTCTCTGTGGTGAGGACAGTAAGAGGTCAGTTATGCAGTAACCAGGCTAAATTGATGGCATGTGTACTATAACTTTTTTTTTCCTAGTCTAGATCTGTGATTTGTTGTTTTTGCAGTGATTTCAGTCATGGCCCACTCTTTGTGACTCTGGGATCTTGTTGGCAGAGAAACTGAAGTAGTTGGACATTTCATTCTCCGATTTGTTTCGCAGATGAGGAGACAAAGGCAAACAGGGTTAAGTGACTCATCTAGGATCACAACAACTACTAAAGGTCTGAGACCAGATTTGAACTCAGGAAGATGAGTTCCTGACTCCCAGCCAGACATTCTATTTACTATACTACCTAGTTGTCCTTCAAAAGGGTAGGGAACTCTTTTTATCTGTGTGAATCAATTATTTTTCAACTGAAAGAGTTGAAGACTGGCCTCGGATAGTTAGAAGTTAAATGACTTACTCAGGATCAAACAACCAATACATTTCCTTTTTTTTTTTTTTTTTTTTTTTTTTTAGCTTTACCTTTTGTCCTAGTAAAAATTCTAAGACAGATGGGCAAGATCTAAGCAAAAGGGTTTAGGTGACTTGTCCAGTGTCACACAGCTAGGAAATATTGAGGGCATATTTGAACCCAAGTCCTTCTCACCCCAAGCCTGGTGCTCTATCCACTGAGGCCCCTGCTGGTACATTTCAGAAGCAGAACTTAAATGCTGGGGGATGAGGGGTAGGGTGGGGTTGAGTCTTTAGTGAAGACTTGAGCAATCCAAAATGACTTCTAGATACTATTTCTGTGTGTAACTGATAGCTTAGTACCCATCATCTCGTAAATATAGTTTGTATTGTATTACCCTAAATGTATTAACTTACCTCCATTGAAATTTATCTGCTGTCTTTTTTTTTTTTTTTTTTACCTCTGTAGCCTTGTGGCATGTTTCTGCCCTGACTTTCATTATTCAGGACAATTCTAATTTAGCACAGAGGCAGACAGGCCCTGAATACCTTTGATAATAATGATAGAACTGAGACACAAGCAACCTTCCCTACTTCTGAGGACTCCTACATAGGGAGGATCCAACCTATTCCAGAAGTTGTGTTCCTTAACTATAGAGTGAGACATCAACAATAAATCAAGTCTCTTAGACCTTTGGACACTCCTTGAGGAAGGGGAATATATTACAGACACCCATCTTGTTACCAAGTACCATGTACATGGCATTTCTAAAAACCTCAATCCTTATATTTACTTGAACCACAAGTAGATAGATTTCTTTGTGGAGAAATATGACTTGAATATTGTTTTCCTTATGTCCCCAGCCACTTGGAGACAACCCAATCAGATTTAATTCTACCCATCTGGTTCACATGCGCATTTCCAATTAGGTTCCTAGCAAGGGGAGGTTCCCTTGGGTAAAGAAGTCCTTCTGGGCCCTCTCTTCCTCCTAGTAGCAATTAAAAGCAGATTTTACCTACCTGGCTCAACTCAGTACTGAACTTGTAAAAAGCAATTCCTCCAAGTATTATGGCCACCATAATGGGTCCCCAGATCAACAGTTCCTTTGAGAATGCACTTCCCATTTTGACAGAAGATCAGGAAGATTGTAAATTGTTCAGGGTCACACAGGTAGAAGGTATCTGAGGCAGGATTCAAACTCAGGTCTTCCTGATTCCAAGTCTAGCACTCTACCATATATCTCCCTAACTGTCTAGGAGTCATGCTCCTTAAAGATTGCTTCCAACTAAATGTGTCATCTAGAGAAGGAAAGACAGAAAGAAAAAGATGAAGCCCCTAGAAGCATCTTCTAGAGAAGGAAAGAAAAAGTTAAACTTTCCTCTCATTCCCATCTATCCCAGAAAGATTCCTTCTCAGGGAATCACTTCTATATCTCAACCAGATCCTCCAAACTAGCACTCTTTCCCCGTTCCTTCAGTGATTTGCTGCTGGACTACAACTGCCTCCAAACTGATTCACTGTTTTCCTGTGGAGCTTCGGAAATGTAACTTGATCTTTTGAGTCAGTCTCAAAAATGTTTCCTATATGGCTGTCACGCACCTTCCTTCTAATAGCCAAAACCCTATACTTTCAACGTTTTGTCCACCCTTAAGAGATTTGGTAAATCAATTCAATGAGAAGCCTGAGACTTTGGAAATTAAATTAATATGGTTGGAAAGGGGACTGCACTCAGACAAGAAGTCGATCATCATCTCACTGCCAGACATTTTGCCAGATACTGGGGACAGAAAAACAAAAAAGCAAAACAGTCCCTGCCCTCAAAGAACTTACGTTTTACTGGAGTGGGGAGAACCACAGGTATGAACGTATAGAAAATAGAGACCAGGAGACAAGTAACTGGGCATCAGGAAAGACTTTTGATGGGAAGTAATTTTTGAGCTGAGCTTTGAAGAGAAATGAAAGTGAGAAAAGAGAGCATTCTGGGCATGGGAATCAGCCTGTGCAAAGTCAGACAGAATGGGAAATGGAATGTCATGTGGGAAGAACAGCAAGAAGAGGGCCAGCTAGGTGGCTTAGTAGATAGAGAGCCAGGCCTAGAGATGGGAGGTTCTGGGTTCAAATGTGACTTGGACAAGTTCTAGTTGTGTGATCCTGGGCAAGTTGTTTAACCCCAATTGCCTATCCCTTACCGCTTTTCTGCCTTGGAACTAATTCTAAGATGGAAGGTGTTATGATTAAAAATATAAGTCTGGCCATAGATTTTAATATTTTATTAATCAAAGGGGAGAGGATGATTCCTAAAGAAAGGGTATAGCCTCCATTTTGCTGACTAAGGTCTAAACCTCTTACCCCATGGAGCACCTAGCCTATCTGATCTATCTCTGTCCCAGAAACCTAGAGAGCTCAAATCTGGTAGGCCTCTATTTATCAAACTTCCTCTCTGCCCACTGACTCTCACACAGCAGGCCCATGAGCCTAAGCCACCCAGGGGACACATGCCCAGGGAACATCTGGCTTGCCTCATTGCCCCCACCTCAGCTGGCTTTTCCTGCTGGTCACAGAGGGCACCAGAGTTTTGATTCTATCCTCGTGATCAAAGTTCCCTTAATAATTTCCTTACACCCCAACCCAATTCTTTGGGAGCTCAATGTGTTAAATCTGCTCACTCAGGTTTACCAAGAGATTAACATGTCTCCCCAGTGAATCATTCCATATATGGAGTCTATACATCTAAAATTCCCTCACTAGGAGGTATAAAATATTGCACCATACATAGAGGGAATTACAATAGTTTTGAGAATAAAAAGGAGAGAAAAAATGATTGATAGGTGCATTAACAAAAAGTCAAGTAGGGGTCACTCCCCTTTGGCATGAGTTTATAATCAGAATAAATGGAAGGTTCAACCCCCTTCAGTTCAGTTCATTATGTCCAAAAGTTCACTCCCGATCTCCTGAGATAGTGTGTGATTTCTGATAGTGTGATTATAACATCTTCTCCAGAAGATCCACTTTCCTGGTCCAGGGTGTTGGCAATTTTTTTTCCTAAAATTACTTTGAAAAGATCTTAAATTTTGGATTTGAGGATAATTACACAATCTTACCTCTCCCCCCTCCCCCCCCCCTGGAGAGTATTAACCAACACTAGAATCACTCCAGGGTACATGGCTAAGCTATGAGGTATATAAATCAATTCTCAAAACAAACAAACAAACAGGAGAAGAGGAAAAAAATTATATATATATATATATATATATATATATATGAGTAAAAATTAAAATCTTAACAGATCCTTGATTTACCAGCAAGGCCCAATTGAGGTAGCTTATATCCTATAAGCATACAGGACAGTTGCAGCAAAATTGCACTTACTCAGCCAGGACTACAGCAAATTACTATACTACAAAAGAAAAAAAGGGACAAAAGTCTGAGGTAAAAGGGAAGTATGATTCCCTGGTCTGATTTCTCCTTCAATCACAGGGCTAAGGGAACCAAAGTGAAACCAAATAGAGGTACTTGTAAAACTGGATACAGGAAAGTCCGACATCCAGAGATGCCAGACAACCATTTCCCCGAATCCCTGGGAATGGCCCTCTGACTTGACATAGATCCTCACCAACCCCACAGGGATTGTCGGTCTCCTTGACCTTGTACTTCTTCATAGTGTTCAGTGGCTCATTAGCAGTCCCTTCTTCTGAAATCAGACACAAATATCAGTTAAGTCCCATAATATTTAATAATCAACTGCAGGTTTCCATAAAGCTTTGGCGCATGCAGTGTTATTAGGGCTAATAGGTATTGTAAACTTATTCTTCAAAATCAAAATATCCATACTGATCCCATATACTCAAGTTTAAAAAAAGTCAAATTCCAATTAAGAAGAAAGAAAATAAATAAAAAGGAAAATCATATTGCACATCCTGTTAAACAATGAGTCAGCCAAACAGGGGCATAACAAAATGATTCCTCACTCAAAAGCAAGAGCTAGTTCCCTAACTTGGCCATGAACCACAGTGCGAGTATACATAATTTTTTCAGCTGGTAAAAGTTTGTTATAACCTTTACTACAACAGCTAATCCAAATCAAGGATATCACAATTCCCAAGATTAGAAAAGGCCATTTAGTTATAGTAGCAAACAAACCAGTTCCCTGTAGCCATGACAGGTTCCACTATGCACCATCAGATGTCACACAAGTCTCCACAGTGATTTACTAAATGTCATTTAAATCCTTTGATGCTCATAGATATTTGTCACAGTTTCACTGGACCTATTTACTTAAGAACAAGATAAATCAATAAGGGCACACGCACCTCCCAATGTGACTGTAAGCATATCAAGAGCCAGCCGATTTTGTATAACTGTTTTTGCTAAGGAGTCAATCTTGTCCTGCAGGAAAGAGATAGCCTTAGAAGTCTGGGAAATGGTTACTGTATCTTGAGCCAATCTTCCAACCTTAGCAGAGATATTTCTAATAGTCTATCATCACCATCCTTCCAAAATTCAATAGAAGTTCCCAGAAAAACCTCTGTACTGCTGAGGAAGTCAAGGCTACTGAATTTGGCCTTGACTTCTTGGTTCCAGAATGTCACCATATACCTAGATTCCTGAGTGAGGAATGTATGTGGTGCCAGTATGGTGGTCATGTACTGATATTGGTGGGGTAACATAAGCCAAACTACAAGTACCATACCATCCTTGGGGAAGAGTAGAGCAAGCTGAAGAGTTACAGACATAGAACTGTTCAGGGGTCACCAACCCCCATGGGAAATCTATCTTCAGCCGGGATGAGCCCATAACAGTGGTAAAAGACATATTTCTGCATCCTATCCATTGCTTTTCTTAGCTTTACCTTAGCACAAATAAATGTTGAGGTAGGGAATGGAATGGTGAGATGCCACTTCCCCTCATCACCCATATACCTGCTACTTCTCAATGGACCCTTACCTCTCTTCACTCACAGGTCAAAGGTAGGCACATGATCAGTGAGAGGTTGTGGTGGTGCTCCTAAATATCTGAAAATCACTTCAGAAGATCTATTAAAATCAACTGAGATTTTCAGCTCCTTAGATTTCTCAAAGACCAATGATACAGGTTGCGACCAGTTTGATGGAGTCCATCTGTTGTTATCTATGTGACACGTGGTGCAAGTTGTGGTAAAGTCTCATTCCTGTGAACTGGAAGTGTTGCCCATGACAAAAGAGAGCGCCTGTGGATCTGATGACAGACCCAGCATCCACAAAGACCAATGGTTTTGCCTTGGAAAAGTTTGTCCAACTTGATGATGGACTTTTATAATGGCATTATCCCTAGTCCAGTCATGGGAAGAGGGTACAAATGAAGACAATGTAACAGAATTTATAGCTAACTATAAATTATATAACTATAGCATACTAACTGAGGGTAACATTGTATAACAGAACATCTTAGATTAGATTAATACATTAACTTCAAATCAAATCAAATCCAAAAACAAGCAGTAAAATACAATGTGTGACAGGATACAATCACAGTGTCAGTAAAAGGTACCCATTTTACATGCAAATAATGAATCCAAGAGTTTTTTTCTCCAATTTTGATAGCTGTTGCAGTAGTGCTTTGGAAATTCTTTATATACACCTTGTCTTCTGGGTGTATCTTAAATCTGCATTGAAGATTGCTAAGTTACATAGACTTCTTCAGTAGGGGGAGGTGTATTAATGGCCCAATTAGAGAGGGGTTAGGTGGGAAAGAGAGACGGGTCAGTGAGCTGAATCTCTCTTCTCTCTCTTATGATGCCACTAATACTAGAACAAACTAAGAGGGGTTTCTCTGGGTTGGTGGGGTCTTCCAGAGGGTGTGCTGGCCCACAGTGGTTAGAGGAAAGCTTTCACCAATGATGAGGTATGTGGAGACCCTGTCTGGTCTGGTCCAGAGCCTGAGTCAACACAAGCCTCCCCCTATCCAGTTGGCGACTCCACTGGGGATCTGGCTTTAAGATGGTTTCAGCCAAACAATTTCTCTTTACCCTTCTTCCCCTCTTTGTTCCTTGAATGAAAACTGAAATTTGCAATCTGACTGCTATTGGTTTATTTGGTTGTTCAGGATAATAGATGAGGGTGTTGGGCAGTGGGAACTAGGGAGCCCTAAAGGTTTCAGCCCCAAGGCCCTTCCCTTTGGGGATCCAGTTCAGGCTTCTACCCAAAGTTTCACCTTCCCTTCCCTCTATCTCTAGTTCCTATTTTATAACTATATTTATTTATATTTAGGTTGGGTCCCACAGAAAGGTAAAGTGAGGTTGGGGAGATTTGAGGGTCCACTCCCAGAAAGAGTCTTGACACCCCAATGAACAGGAGATCTTGATCTATGTAGAGACAATGGCTATAGACAGAGAAAACAGGCTTCTCAGGATTCACTCCATATCAGGAAAATGCTCAGGTCATCTTGGGTTAACTTGGGCAAGCTCATCTGCTTCCTCCCACCTCGAGCTCCCCAAACCAAAAGCCTCTTCTTCAGGTTCTTCTCCCAGGATCCCTGGCTATTTGCAACTGACACTCTTGGCTCATGCTCCCCAACAATGCAACATTCTATCCAGGTTTCTTCTCATATTTTGAGTCTTACAGAGGGTAGCAGACTGAAATAGTTAGCATCAACAAGATACAGAGGGTCTGAAAAGGCTTAAAATTCACCTCCAGACTCTGTGAGATCCCTTCCCTCACACCGTCATAAATCTTTGGTGCTTTGGCCATCTCTCTAGTCATACTGACCATTCTTCTGTGGTGCCCCATAGTCATTACAGATTCTCTGAGGGGTGTTATGGTCTGAGTTATGATTTGCCCCATTATAATCACTAAATCTGCTGGAGGGATTATTATTATTATTATTATTATTATTATTATTATTTCTCCAGCTTCTGTTTCTATTATCTTGATTTCTAGTTAGCAGCAACATAGCCTTGCATATACTGTAAGAGCGATATAAAGCAGTTGACTGGGGTTTTGCTAGACCCAGTCAGGCAGGATGATCTCTCCAGGGACAGAGAGCAAAAATGGCTGTTCTCTGTCTTAAAGCAGTAGATAACCAATCTGACTGCAACTATCAAGGTCATGAGATTTATTAAAATTGTAAAAAGGTTAGGGTTAGGAGTGTGAGCTGAACGTTATTCCCTAACACTAATGAAAACTATCTTTTCCCACCATCTGACCCTTCTCAGAGTATCTTCGACCCTCGGCTGAGCTGAGGCTACGCTGGCTCCCTTGCTACCTCAAATTTTCCCCTTCTACCTATGAACTAATCTAGGCTATGCCCAACAAAGGAAATAGTCTCTAGAGTAATGATAGAATAGAAGTGAAGTTAGATATATGGTATGACCAAGTCTACCCTGGTGAGGCTAACACTTCCCCAAAGGCAAACTAAGCAGTTTAGTCAACTTCTTTTGAGATTCAGTCTTCTCAGGGTATAGCAGACTCAGGAACTTCAACAGTCTTCAGGATCTTGTTAGATTTCCCACCAAAATAATTAGGAAGTTCACAGGAGGTCAGAGCTGGGTCCTAGAGATGTTTTTGGCTCTAGAGTATGGATCCAATTCCCCTTCTGGCACTTGGTTTCCCAGGATTCTAAGCCAAGATTCTAAGGGTTGCTCTTGCTTCTCCTGGTTCACTGCATTCTGTGCCACTCTGCATTTCTACTCTGTCACCTTATTTTCTTCCCAGAATTTCCTCTTACCAAATAGCATTGTATTGATTGTTTTTTAGCCAGAGTTTTTTGTGGCTTCCTTCAATGGAGACACAATCTTCCCAAATACATTTGTTAAAACAAGAGCTAAGGTAACTGCCTCAGTTTCCTTTTTCTGTCTTTTTCTAATTCCTCTTTTTTCAGCTTTTTCCCTTTCTTGCCTTTCACAGTCCTCAGAGACATAAACTGCTGTTCTGTTTCATTGTTCTTTGTCCATGCTAGGCCAGTCCAGGCAATTGTTCTGAAAATATTCCCTAATTTCTTGGGAAGAGTGATTTACAAAATGATTATGAAAATATGAGTCTGGCTACAGATTTTAATATTTTACTAATCAGAAAGGAGAGGATGATTCCTAAAGAAAGAGTAGTCTCCATCTTACTAAGGCCTAAAAGCTCTTACCTCAGCAAGCACCCAGTGTATCTGTCTATCTCCCTCCTGCCTCCTTGTCCCTTACCTCAATTGCTGGCTTTTACTGCTGCTACAGAGGGCACCAGAGTTTCGATTCTACCCTCATAATCAAAGTCCCCTCAATAATTTCCTTCACACAAGCATGAAGATTTTTAAAAAATAATAAAAAGAATAACTAGGAGACCAATTTGTCAGGACTGAAGACATAGGTTAGATCCAGGTTACAAAAGACTTAGACACCAGAGGAGTTTATATTTGATCATAGGGGTAACAGGGACCCATTGGAGCTTCTTGAGCAGGGAAGTGGCATGATCAAACCTATAATTTGGGAATCTTACTTAACAACTCTGTGCAAGATGAACTGGAGAGAGAGAAGAAAATGAATGAGAGGACATCAATTAGAAGGCTTTTGAATAGTCCAGACTAGGTGATGAGGACCTGAACTAAGGTGAATGTGGTGTGAATAGAGAGAGGACAGATGTAAGAGAGGTTGTGAAGGGAAAACTGTAAGACTTGGCAACGGATTGGATATGGGAGGTGAATCTGAGTGAAGATTCAGGGATGAGTGTGAGGTTATGAGACTAGATGACTAGAAGTGATTCTGGTTTCCCTCTATAGAAGTTGGAAAATCAAAAATAAATTTGTAACAGTGATGCCACTGACAGAAAAGGTAATGTCAGATTCCCAGAGCTAACTGATGGTGATGATCTAGTGCTCTAAAATAAGTCTGGGGATGCTAAGAGGTGATCACTGAAGCCTAGAAGAGTGCAGTGAGGCAAAGAAGGGGAGCCCCTAACGTTTCATGAGGTTTCCTCATTAACAGGATCAACTCAAAAGCAAAATTGTGGAGCTCAGTAATGTTTTGCCAATTCTCTGCTTCTCCTTCAATCAATTAAATTTACCTTGACTTAAGCATGTAATAACCACATACTTGTCAGCCACTGACTGCCCAGGGCAGCTCCTATTCGGCTACTAACCAGACCTATCTTCTTCAGGCACCCTGCCACTTTTTCCCTCTCCCAAAACATAATCTACTTGTCCTGTGTCCCTATAATTACAAGTCACAGCACACCTGCCCTTGAGCCATGTTATTGAGTCCAGTAATCCCCAGACTAGATGGGCTAATTCCCAGATATAGATGTCCATTTTGGCCTCACCAACTTAACTCATTCCAAGCAGAAGTCTTGCTAGATCAACTGATAAACTTATTTAGATTGAGTGGTTAATATCTAATAACTGCATTAAACTTCTTCCAATACTTAACCAAGGGTGTTTGTATTTGAACAGAAAATTTTGGAGATCCAATTCATTAACACAAAGAAATAAAGTTATCTGTGATTCTTCAGTTGCTATGGCAGGCAACTGGAAGAGGCATGAGTCTCAGTTTCTTCATCTGTAAACAGGAGGGTTAAAGGTAGATATTTCCTAAGGCCCTTTCCAATTCTAAATTCCTTGATATTATAATGACATATTTGGGGATACAGCTTTGCTTTTTAAAACCTTTACCTTCTTCTTAGAATTGATATTAAGTGTTTATTCCAAGGCATTAGAGCAGTAAGGGACAGGCAGGTGGAATTAATTGATGAACCCAGAGTCACACAAGTAGGAAGTGTCTGAGGTCAGATTTGAACCCAGGACCTTCATGTCTTCAGGCCTGGCTCTCTATCCCCTGAGTCACTTCACTGTCCTTTTCAAAAGAAAAAAAATGTCTTACCAAAGGATAACAGATATAATAGGAGAGGAAGATACTACTCAGCACTTTATCTGAAACCTATTCACCCTTTCTAAAATGACCTCTCCAGTCACACCATACCATAACCACAAGTGCCATCTTCACTAAAGCCCTACTCTCATTAGACCAAAGAGACAACAATAGTGTCTTTTTTTTTTAACCCTTAACTTCTGTGTATTGGCTCATAGGTGGAAGAGTGGTAAAGGTGGGCAATGGGGGGCAAGTGACTTGCCCCAGGGTCACACAACTGGGAAGTGTCTGAGACTGGATTTGAACCTAGGACCTCCCGTCTCTAGGCCTGACTCTCAATCCACTGAGCTACCCAGCTGCCCCAATAATAGTGTCTTAAAGGCTGTGCTAGAAAGGTTTGGTTTCTAAGCCTGATGATGACTTTTTTCTTCAAGAAGCAGCCTAAGTTTAAAGTAGCTCATCTCTAGGAAGTTTATAAAATATAATGGAAAGAAGACTAGATTTTGGAGGCAGGAAGCCTTGGTTCAAATTAAGATTTAAGGTCTTACAAGGCTAATCACTAGGTGGTGGGCTTTTTGAAGGGTGAGAGGGTTAAACCAAAACAATTCACAAAACCATTTCTTAATGCAGCACCAGTTTCAATAGCCTCTTCTATGTCTAAACTTTTTTATCTTTAGTAAGCTTTGGAATCTTGAAAAGCAAAGTAATAGTCTAACTGCCATTTCCTCAGGAGTCTGTGAGATAAACAGTTTCAACTGTCATCTGTAAAAAAATAAAACCAAAAAAACCCTGAATTTTAACTGTCACCTGGAAGATACTTTTTCAGGGAGACTGTGAGAAGACAGAGAAAAATAAGATAAAGAAAGAACTTATTCTTTAAGAGAACTGGTTAACCCTCATATTACAAAGAAGTCTTGAGAAATTTTAGCAGCAATTTTGAAAGTTAAGTGGGACTCTGAACCAGGACTGAGGGGAAGTTGAACAACAGATATTGTGAAAGATGAATCTGTTTAGCTATGATCGTTCACATAGTTAAAATGTAAGTCATCATGTATGTCTTTGTGTTGTTTATATTATAGTATAGCCAATAACTTTAGTATTTATTTAGGTCTAGAAGATTAGGGTTAGAGGATGAAAGAACAGTTATTATTAGGTTATTATTAGGATGGGGTCTCAGAGTTCGTCGATTAAAAAGAGATCGCAATTTTAGTAATTAATAAAGAAACATACTTCTATATAGCCTAGAATTCAGGGTGATAAAAATGAATATGATGTGTCTAGTGGGAGGCTGAGGAGTAACCACTCATGTAGGCTATATGTGAATGTGGTTAACTATCCTAGATTTTGGTACTTTAAAACGTGGTGGGGTTACTATCTATATCAGTGGAAAACAATACTTACAATAGTAAAATCATGGATTTTTAGAAGTATGCTCTCCCAGAGCCAGAATGTTATATCTGCAATCAGAGTTTCAGGGAATAACAGGGGATTGGAGATTGCTCTAGGATCTATATTGCCTACCACAAATTCACATTTCTCTGCATGGCTTTCAAAATCCTATGTAATCAGATCCTTCTGTGTTCCTTCAGTCTTCTATCTCATTGCTTACCTACATGCATCCTTTGTTTGGATCAAATGACTTGATTCCCTGCACCCAGAATAAACCAGGCAAACTGGTGATTGTATCTTCTCTCCTATTCCCTCTACCTGGAATATCTGCCTTTCCTCTCTCTAGTAATCTACGTCCTGCTGATTCATCAAACACTTGTTTATTTCCCACTTCCATAAAGCCTTCTCTGTTTTCCCAGCCTTAGTAATTACTCCCTTCTCAAAAGTCCTACAATATTATTAATGTTAATAATAGGATGTAGAGACTGGATTTGTGATTTCCCTGGCATAGAAAACTCCAGGACAAGGATAAGAGAAAATCCCTCTTCCAATACAGATTGGCACTTTTTATTTTTCTCCCAGTTGATAGTGTTAAAGTTTTGCCTCAACCAGTAAGCAGCAAAGTCATTTGACCTTGTTTATATAGTCAGTAAGTGTCAGAGGTAGGACTTTAAACCCAAGACTTCTGGGCTTCAAGGCCAGCTCTCTGCCCATTATGCTGCAAAGTCTCTATTGAGTATAATAAGGATATTTGTGCATTGTTTTGTGGTTTGCAAAGTACTTGATTTAAATTATCTTTTTTGATACAATAGCCTTGTGAGGTATTAAGGTAGGTATTATTACCCCAATTAAATGGATAAGTAAATTGAGGAACAAGGTTAAATGACAAATCATGGAATTATAAAATGTGATGACTAGAAGGGACCTAAAAGTTCACTTAATATACATGAAGTTCTATTTTTAAAATTATTTCTAATTTTTAGATTACATGTCAATACAATTTTTAATAATTATTTTCTGATATTTTGTAATTCATGTTCTCGCCCACCCTTCCACCTGTTCTCCCTTCCTCAAAATGGCAGGTAATATGATATAGATTACACATGTATTTTCATATAATATATATTTCCATATTCATAATGTATGGAAACAAAACACATATTACTTGCACTAGAGATAAATTCGTGAAAGAAATAAAGTAAAGAATTATATGCTTAATCTGCATTTTGACTCCATCTGTTCCTTCTATGGTGATGGAAGTCCTTTTTTGTCATGAGTCCCTTGGAGTTGTCCTGGTTGTTAATAGTTGTCATTCACAGTTGATCATCATACATTATTGTTGTTACTGCGTACAACGTTCTCCTGATTCTACTCACTTTATAAGCCTTTCCAGGTTTTTTTTTGTGATCACCTTGTTTGTCATTTCTTATGACACAATAGAATTCCATTATAATCATATACCAGAATTTGTTTGGCCATTCCCCAATTGATGGACATCGCTTCAGTTTCCAGTTCTTTGTCACCACAAAAGAGCTGCTATTAATAAATATTTCTGTACAAGTAAATCTTTTCCCCTATATTTAATTTCTTTGGGATACAAAGAATTGTATTTCTGTGTCAAAGGCTATGCACAGTGCTATGGCCCATGGGAATGTTTCCAGATTGTTCTCCAGAATGGTTGTATCAGTTCACAGTAATGCGTGAAGTTCTTAACTTGTGTGTGTGTGTGTGTGTGTGTGTGTGTGTGTGTGTGTGTGTGTGTGTGTGTGTGAAGGAGTCCTTCTAGCAAGATGGTAGAGAGATTAGAGACCTTCCCTTCTCAAAATATTTTTTTAATGATTGAAGAAAATGTGGTATTTGAGTTAGAGATTAGGGAGAATAAAGATTCAATATTTTTCTATCCAAGTTCAAAGGCTGCCTATAATCCATCCATGGACCCTAAGTGAAGAGACCCTACCCTAATAATACCCTCGTTTTACAGATGATAAAAATATAAGGCCCAGAGAAGTGACTTGTTCAAGATGACACAGCTAATGAGTGATCAATAGTCTCAACTCAAATTCTGATTCCAAATTACAGTGCTCATGTCACATCACATGTGCATTGAACTTAGATGATTCCAACAATATGCACTTGGGAAGAGGGAGAGAGGGAAGGAGAGAGGGGGGAGAGAGAATACAAAGAATACAAAGATAGCAAGTGAAGAGGGGAGAGAACAATTTAAATGTGGGTGATTCCACTCACTATTTCATTACATGAACAAGTGCCCCTAAGTGAAGTGAGATGGAAAACCCAAGTCTGCTGTTCCCTCAGTGCTTTTTGTAGTGGAAAGCAGCTCACCCTGCTTAGTGGCATTCTAGACTCTTTCTCTTTATCATAACCAGACACAGTCTATAATTAATTTTGTAGAGACTTGTAGACTTTGTAGGTTTTTCATTAGCGCAAATGAAAAGGACAGATTGAGGGTGAACTTCCTCACATTCCTGGTCAGATGTGAGTGCTCTGATATCTTGCCTTTCCTTTTCTTTTGTCTTTACTTGTCTCGTGGGGAAACAGGAAAAAGAAACAGTAATGTGATTGTATGATAATATATAAAATATGAAAAACATGGGAAGTCGGTTCAATGTCTCCCTAAGTCAGTTTTCCTTTCAATGTTTCACATGATTTGTTTTTCCTCTTCCTTTTAAGTAAATATCCTGGGTTTTTTCATTTTTTTTTTTTTTTTTTTTTTTTTTTTTTTTTTTTTTTTTGCTAATCAATAGCTTAAGACAGTATCTGGAAAAATAAAATTTTCATTCATTTGTTTTCAGAGTCACCATCTCACATTCATCTGCTCTCTGTTACAGACTGCCTTCTTATAATAAGACACTGGCCCCCATTGCCTAGCCCTTCCTACTCTTCCTCCTTGGAGCCAATGCAAGTATTGATTCTAAGATGGAAGGAAGGATTTCAAAAAATAAAATAAAACAAAGAGCTTCTTTCTAACTACAACTGCTTAATAAAAGTAATTTTGTTTAGAGAACAGCTGGGTGGCTCAGTGGATTGGGAGCCAGGCCTAGATACAGGAGGTCCTGGGTTCAAATTTGGTCTCAGACACTTCCAACTGTGTGACCCTGAGTAAGTCACTTAACCCTTACCACTCTTCTGCCTTGTACCAATACATAATATTGATTCTAAGATGGAAGGTAAACACTTTTTTTTAAGTAATTTTGATTATATTAAGTTTTCTCCTTAGTTGATACTTTCAGAATATAATCTTCACTCTGCTCCCATTCCCACCCCTCAATATGAAACTCTACCCTACTTTCTTACAGCTACAATAGCTTCTAGGAAGGACAATTCAAATCTATTAAGATTTATGCATTTCATCATATGTTTTATTAATGAATCCAAGTAAGTTTAGTGCCTTAGTGACCTCTCTCATGGAGCCTGTATTTAGGAAAAATTAATAGGAAAAACATCCTAGAGTTCCTATTATAACCTCTTAATCCCAGAATTCCAGAAAAATCTTTTACTCTTTATTGAATGAGAAAAGAGGGGTTTTGCCCCTCTTTGGAACAGCCATTACATTCTTAGAACCTAGTGTCTCTGCAGTCAAATATCTGATATCCTCAAGGAATCACAGATGTGAGGTTGGAAGGGACCTTCTAAATGATCTTATCTAACCCTTCCTTTTTGCAGATGGGGAAGCTGAAGCCTAGAACAGATGAGTGACTTGCCTAAAACCACACAAGAGTGAGTAGAAGATCCAACATTCATATGCAGTTCCTTTGGCTCCAGACTCAATACTCTTCCTCTCTCTCTTGGATTCAAAGAATTTTTAAAGTGAGAAGATACCAGTGGGTAGTATCCAGATTGGGCCTCAGATTCTCCATCCACAAAAGAAAGAGCTTAGACTAGAATATCTCAAAGGCCTCTTCTAATTCTGATTCCTCATGATCTAAGTGGATTTTTGTGGTCATCCAGTCAATCTCTTCCATCGAGCAGAGGTTTTTAATGATTTGCCCAAGGTCCAAACTCAGGTTGACCCAAACAGGGTCAACACTTTTTATATGATGCTATTAACCTTCTTACTCATCAACTACAATCATATCATTCCTCCCTTCACCACCCAACACTCCAGACTAGATGTTTATTTTCTTCTCCACTTTCTGGTCCACTGTTCTTTGTTCTTATGAACCTTGTTAGTCACTTTGTTTTACTTATTTCTTGTTTCTATGAAAGGTGCACCGTTTCTATGCTTAACCTTCCATTTCAATAAGAGCAGTCTCATTCTTCTTCCAAAAATCTCTTTATACTTCCAAATCTTCCCCAAAGCTTTCTTCAACAAATGAAATATTCTTCTCAAGTATTACTTGCCTCTTAATATCAAAAGCCATCATGAAAAGAATTTGCATATGTACTCTGGGGCTACTATCCTAGCACCCACTTTGACTGGCAAGTTGAGTCCCCAGAGAATAGTTATGACATGTTTCCTTCTAGGTGTTAGAGGAAACCCAAAGAAACTATTTTTTATTTTCCTAGCCCAATAATATCTCAATTCCCCAACCAGGGAGATTCCCCCTTTTTTCACCCCCACAGAAATCAGTTGTTTTAGCAAACCAGATTTAATTAACTTTAAAGTAGCTAGGTAGAGCAATTAATAGAATAATGGACCTGGAAACTAGAAAACCTGAATTCAAAACTTGCCTTTAAAACTTACTTGCTAGCTATATGATTCTGGACAAATCACTTACCCTCTTCCTGGACTCAGTTTCCTTATCAGTAAAATGAGGATTAACAATAGCACCTATTTCCCAAGATTGTTGTGAGGATCAAATGAGATATTATTTGTAAAATGCCTTGAAAATCTTAAAGTGTTATATAAATGCTAGCTATCATTATACGACATTTTTAATAACCCTTACTTTTCTGTCTTAGTAAAAAACTCTATTTTATATGTGTCCCAGTCAGGTTTTCCCACTTGCCACCATGCTGCCACTTGGCAGAAGCCTAGTGGAGAGAAAGCTGACTTCAAAGGAAAGGAGATCCAGGTTCAGTTGCAGCCTAGGACACATGTCCTGCAGGGGACCTTCCTGAGGGCCCTGACCCCAGACTAAGACAAGAAGTTGCCAGGAAGGCGATGGCCTGTTTTGGTAAAGGGTATCCTGCAGTTCTCTATACACATAAAATCACAGAGAGAGCCCCTGATCCAGCTTCTTTTTAAATAGAAGTAACAAGATTTTGAGAAGTTAAATGACTTGCTTCTCTTCCCAGAATAAGTCAGGGAAAGCCGTGGTGTCAGATCCTGTGATATCCTAGTTTCTATTTCTCCCTCTAACAACTTCCTTGGCTTTTGGAACAGCAGGCCTCTAGTGAGCAGAGCTTTCATGGTCCTCTAGGGACTGGCCAACTACCCCTCAGGCTTTCTTCCTATCGATCTGATACAGGAGAGATTACAAGACCTTCGGTGTTGATAAGGGGAACCAAGTGGTTTAGGATGTTCCTTGTATTCTGTATTGCTTTGCACTTACTTGGTTAAATATCAAGATCTAGCCAGTGTTTCTGCGGTATAACATGATTTTCAAGCTGTCCTCATTAACCTAAATTGCCGTGGAATTTCCTCCTCTAATTCAAGCCATTGTTTTTGTGTTTAAGCATGCACCCATATTTTCTGAGGATGGGGTATGTTGGCTGACATACTCTGTTCAGATGAATACTGAGGGTAAATAACTGTGATTTAATCCATGCATGGAATTCACTGGTGGAAATCGTAACTTATTGTAACTTATAATTGCCCGGGGCACTGAAACATTAAGTGAATTGTCCATAATTTCTTAGCTATCACATGTCAGAGAGAAAACTAGTACCCTTATCTTTTTGCCTCTATGGTGGATACTCTACACACTACAAATGCTGGCTATTCAAATAAAGAAGAAGTAAATAACATAACAATGGGTTATTGGAAAGAGAGAATTAGAAAAAAACAGTTTTCCATTTGATCTTCCTTGAGATTTATTTATTGAATTAGCCCAGTAATTTTGTAAATCGGGATTTTGAAATCACTTTGTCCATCAGACTTTGTCTCTATGGCAGAATAAAGTAAAGCTATAGCAATTATCTAGTATATTTCTACACATATGCACTGCCAAACTAAATAATTCAGACTCAAAATTCTACAATCTAAGTTTATTTACCTCATCCAGAATTTCCCTGGCATACAATGAAGACTTTTTGTCTTGCCAAACATTTTTGTTATTTCTTTCTGCTCCAGACCAAATAATAAACCCATTTATTATTTTTTCTCCAGACGGTTCCTTCCCTAATAGGGCTTTCCAACTTTTCATTGTTAGGCAAGTGTTGGCTCCATGGGAACTCAGACACTTATCACTGGCCAGGCCAGGCCAAGTCAGTAGCAGACTCATCTAGAACCAAAACTGACCACATACTTCCAAATCTAGTCTGATGATGAAAGAAGGTTGTGCCTCAAGTATCTTACATAATTCAGATATCAATTTTTTCCTTCTAAGTTGTTAATTTATTATGGTCAATAGTAATATTTCATCATTTCCTTTATCCCAATGTTCTAGCTATGAAATCTCAGATAAGAGAAATAGTAAGCCTTTACTTACTAAAATGATATGCCATATTTCCAAATCCTAGCACATACACACACACACACACCCCTACACACAAACACATACATACAAAAACATGTAGTCTTCAGGTACTTTCACTATCTTAAATCATGGATTCCTACTCTAACTCAGGTATTACTTTCTCTTTTTTTTAACCCTTATCTTTCATCTTATAATCAATACTGTATATTGGTTCCAAGGCAGAAGAGCAGTAAGGGCTGGGCAGTGGGAGTTAAGTGACTTGCCCAGGGTCACACATCCAGGACATATCTGAGACCAGATTTGAACCGAGAATCTTCAGTTTCTAGGCCTGGGATATTGCTTTTATGTTCAAGTATGTACCCATCACTTCTGAGGATGGAGTATCTTGGTTGACATCCTTTGTTCCAATTATGTTAGGCTACCAAACCTATGATTTCATGGTTAGGAAATGGGAGGAAAACCTGACTATGGCCCCAGAGGCAAAAAGTTTCCTCTCTTCACCTAAGGAAGGGGGAAAAGAGTAAAAGTCATCCCACTGTGTGAAAATAGTCACCTATGCTCCATGCTGTCCATGATGAAATCCAATTGGCCACAAGGACTCTCTCTGTGGCCTCTGGGAATTTCCATCTACTTGTTCATACCATTCACCTCTATAGGTTATGTCATGGCCTAGGTAGGATTCCTATTCCTTTTCTTCCTTACAGGGATTTTTTTTAACCTTCCTTTCCATCTTAGAATTAGTACAAAGTATAGGTCCCAAGTAAGAAGAGTGGTAAAGGCTCTTTACCTTTTCAATAGGGGTTTAAGTGACTTGTCCAGAGTCACACAGCTAGAAAGTGTCTGGGGTCAGATCTGAACCCAGGACTTCCCATCTCCAGGTCTGGTCCTCTGTCCAATGAGCCACTTAGCTGCCCCTCTTTCCAGTTTTTCACTCCCCTCCTTTCCACTGTTCACCCCCAGCTTCACTGATGCTAAGAAACAGCAATAATGGGGCTTTGGACAAGATATGGACCATACCTAACACAGGTCAGTAGCATACTTGCCTGGAATCTTCCAAACATAATCAGGTAGATCTTTAATGGAAAGGGAGGAAAAGGCCAATTGCCAAAGATATATAGCTGGAAGAATAACAGAAGTAATTCACAGGATGTAATATCTAAAGAGAAAGCCAGCAATAAAACTGTGGCATCCGATTATGTAAATGCACAAAGTGAAGAACAAAGTGAACAGCATATTCTCGTGTGAGGTAGCACATTTGATCTCATCATTACCACTGAGTTTGGTAGAATGGGATTCCTAACTAGAATTTGCTTCTATAAAGGTATATATCTCTGTGGATTCAAAGGTAAAATGTAGACTGATAGGGTGGAGTTAGAAGCCTTCTACAATAACGGAGTGCCCTTTGAAGACACATCTTTAGGCATAGCAAGTCCCTAAGGACCCCTGGGATTTGTAGTCTAGTGTCTTAAAAAGCAGCCTCTTTTTGGCTTAGGAAAGATGGACTATCACGTGATGTGGACCGGGATTACACAGTCACATGGGGAAGCCTGAACTCATTAGAAGACAGAGCAGCTCTATGAGAGTGAAGCAGAGCTGGGGGCCAGAAAGGAAAAAAAAAACCAAGGCCACAAAGTAACAGTAGAGTCTGGTGCAGCCTCCTTTAGCCTCTCCATTTAGAAGAAGCTCTGACTGTTTTTGTCCATTGTTCTGTAACAATTGTGAGGAAGCTGGCCAGAGCACTCATTATCTCTCTATCTCTCTCTGTCTCTCTCTCAACACCTTCCCTTCTATATGCTTATCCATCCATTTATGATTTTTTCCTTTGTTATATTCTAAACCAGAGATGTCAAATATGTGCCTTGCCAGTTGCATAGGACCCATAATCCTCTTGAATATCAACCAAATGTAATTTGGAAACATTTCACAAAATAAATAAAAATTGGATAAAACACAGATAATATTACATGCTGCCCACAAAGATCCTATGTACAGATTAGTGACCCTTTTTCTATTTGAGTTTGATACTACTGTTTTAAATCGTTTTTTTATTTTGATTCTGTTTCTCTTCACAGACGACACTTGCAGCCAAAACAGGAATGTATATTTCCTGTGGGAACTTTGGTCATGTCCAGAGCCTGGAGGTTTCTAGATATTTGACTACACAAATTCAAATTGCTTTCCAGTTGGCAGCTGGGGGCATGCTGAGTTATTTTATTAATAATTCCATAAACTTAAGTCAAATCCTCTTTGCCATTGGACTGTTGAACCTATTGTATGACTCACTAAGTCCTCAACTCTGAGGACTAGAGGCAAAACATATCTTCTCCTTAACCTGTGGAAGGGAGGAAGGAGGTCTAATCCACAATACCACCATTATTTCTTCTGCCCCAATAGTCAACAGCCATAAGTAAAAGGAGAATGAAAGAGAATTAGTAGGCTAGAGGAAGAGGAATAAAAGAAAGAGGAACTGAATAATAAAATATTTAAATATAGCCCTATCTACATGAAAAAGGAGAAAAGAAAAAATGGGGAAAAAAGAAGTTAGGAAGCCCACATAATGCTCATCACCACCTTCCACATTCTTCCTTTCCAGCCCAGACTCCTTCTCATTGATGCCAGCTACCATCTATTTCCATTCCTCGGCTCTGACTCTAAATCTTACTCCTTAACATTTATATTCTTTTCCCTGAGTTGAGCACTTCATCTCTCAAATCCACGTTCCCACCCTTTACCATGCCTCCATTCTACTTATCATTTCCCCCACCAACCCCCATCAACTTTTGCTGCTGGAGGCATCAACTTATAATAATGCCTTAAGGTTACAAACCATTTATATATATTTGATCCTCAAAAGAATTGAGTTAGATAGCATACAGTATATATTATCCCCATTTTACAGATGGAACAATTTTTTAAATAATTATGTCTCTTATACAAGACAATGAGGAATACAAAGATGAAAGGCAACATGTTGTTTTTTGTCCCCAAGAAGCTTACAATCTAATAATGCTACTATGGCAACTACACTAATTAATATAATACTAGGTAAAATGTGATAGAGCCAAAGGAGAAATCAAGATTCAAAACAACAGTGTTCTTCCTCTGAGATATTTGCAGTTTAATCATATGTACACCATATCCACAAATAAATATATGATAGGATGTGATAAGGTCAAAGGGGAGGTTCAGAAAAAGAAATTTAAGGAGGAAGATATGTCTTTTAGCTAGGAGGATCATGGAAAGTTCCAAGGAGAAAGAATTTAATCACAAAGAAGGAACATTTCAACGGGAAGAGTTGGTGAGTTCCAGGAACAGGGAAATAGCCTAAACAAATGTATGGAAGTGAAAGAATTGTGAAACAAGACTGGAAAACAGCTAAGTAATCAAATTTGGCTGGAACACAAAGTCCATGAAGGAAAGTAATTGAGAAGATAGGTTGGAGCCAGGCTGTGAATGTCCTCAAATATCAAGCTAAAGATTTTTTTTTTATCCTAAAAGCAAAAGGAATTCCCTAAAGATTTTGAGCAGGGTTGTAACATAATCAGAGCTATACATTTGGGATATTATTTTTGTGACTGTGTGAAAATACACTACAAAAGGGGAAAATTAGAAGTGGAGACATCCTTGCTATTACGGTAGTCTAGATAAGAGATAATGATAGAGGGCTAAGGTTAAGTATTGCCAGTATGAGTAGACAGGAAGAAAGTGATTTGAGTGATATTGGGGGGTGGAACTGGCAGCACCTGATGCCTGTTAGATGTGGGGGAAATCAGGGATGAATCAGAGATGACTCTTAGGTTCTGAGTCTGCGTGACTGGATTGTGGTTAACAGAAAAAAATGACTGCCCAGAGTGAAACGAGCTTATACAAACAGCCTGGTCTAACAGTGTACAATACTCTTCACTGCACTGGGCAACAGGATCCTGGAGCTGGTCAAGAGAATTATCACCATCAACAAGAAACAAAAATAAGAGGCTTCACATGTCATTAAGCCTATTCCCCACATATGTAGCATGGGAGTATAGTTGTGTAGCTTGGAAGAGAGGTAGAATAGACATTTCTAGCCATTAATCCCCTGACTCTTCTCCAAGGGAGACTTTCCTGCCAGGAAGAGAAGCAAGAAGTAGGGGCCAAAGGCTACTCTGCTCTCTAGAAAGAGAGGGGGTACTAGGCTAGAATTTTATCTGCTTCCCTAAATATTATTAGTCCAGAGAATATGATCGAATTCAAGCTAACTTCTGATCACGGGTTCATTATTGTGGGGAAGCAGGACCCTAAGCTCTATATCTCAGATTTGACCCCATTCCCACCAAATACCAGTTCCACAGTGAGCACACAACACATCGCCTAGAAAGCTCTAAATCATAGCAAAACAGAAATGAAAGAAGGTATGTAGATTATATACCCTATAATAGAGAGTAAAGGTGCTCTCTTATTGGAAATGAGGTAATCGCTCAACCAAGAGAGAATCCTTGATCTCACCCCAAACTCCCTGCAGTCTCTGAAGGAACAAGCTAGGATCAGGGACATGATGGAGACTGCCCGCTCCTCCAATATTTTTCCCAAGTCCATTTTCCTTTGACAACTTGAAGTGGGGCTGGCCTATTCCATCTTCCCTCTCAATACTGGAAGCCAGAAGTGCCCAAAGTGACTCACAGCTGGAGGGAACACAGAAGACTGGTGAAGGATGCAGAGTACAGGGCATTCATCTCCACCAGGAAGGAGTATGTCCCACACCAATGGGCTTTGGGACAGGGCTTACAAAGGATGTCCAGTGCATCAAAAAGGGATACAACAAGAAGGAATATGGGGTGATAGGAATGTTTTAGTGTCACATCCAGTTCTTAGAGCTACCTCTTCGCCTCACTTTACATGGGCTTATAGGTTGGGGACCCAGAAAGACAACTATTCTCACAGTCTCCAAGGATACCCTATGATAGACATAAAACTCATGACATATAGCTCATGAGTCCCATCACAAAGGTTACCTTTAATAGTTAGCCAGTAGATACAATTGTATCAAAGAAAAAACACTTCCTAAGGATAGTAAAAATAGTATTACATAATATTCCTCCTCATAAATCTGAGACATACTCTACCACAAATGAAACATCAACGGAAGAGTAGGAACAAACTTAGAATATACTAGTAATGAGGCACACACAAAGGGAACATGTGGCCAAGGTGCATATCTCTGGAGACAGATTCCTTCTTCCTTTCTTTTCCTGTTCTCTGGTAGAGGTACAGGCTTCATATGCACTATAACTGCTCCTTAGATCCAGCTCCCTCAAATTGTTCAGCTCTTTTTCTCCAAGACCTGGTGAGCTCGGCTTTTTAAAGATCCCCAGGGTTATTGCCAATCTTCCCTTGGTCAAAGATACCAAGCTCCCTTTCCAATTCAACTAGAAAAATTTTTTCATACTTTAAGAGAGAACAGAATATAGATACATATTTACATATTTAACATATGAATACTTCATCTCTGTTATCTGCTCCTTGTTTTCTGTGATTACATCAACTAGACCAGGATGGAGATGGAGAACAGGAACACCCCCCCACCCCCACCACCATCGCCACTATTTTATGAAGGTTAATCTAGCAATATAGCATAGAATGGATTGGAAGCAGGGAAAAAAGGAAAGACTGGAAGCAGAGAGACTACTGTAGTAATCTAGGAGGTCTTGGCTCAAGTCCTGCCATGCAGAATGGAAAAGAAAAGTTAGATTGGACATGTTACAAAAATAAGTAATCCACAACTTTGATACCATTTTCTCCTTGGCAACATCATAGTCTCTCCAAATTTTTCCAAATCATCTTTGATAAACCTGATTTTAATATACTACAACCTAAAGCATAAATACAAGATCAACATTTTAAAACCAATGTGACCACTTAATGTGCATTCTTTTGAGCACTGAAGCACTCTATGAAACCACAATGGATAAGAAATTGGTCAAAGAAAAAAAACTGGGGAATAAAGGGTTCATAGATTTGTTTAAAAACAAGGAAACAAAAAATAAGGCCAGGAAGAAGTTTCTAACCCATCCCCAAATAATCTATTTTGCAAAGAGAGGCACTTTCATTCTACCTATCACTGCCGATCTGTAATTCAATCAAAGAACTTCTTTTGCTGGATATCTTCTGTAGCCATCTTCAGACCCTTCAAATCCTTGTTTTAGATTCATCCTTAAAAAAGCTTCCTAGAATCATATGGCATTTATCCCATGAATGGACAATTATAAATAAATGCACCAATAAAACATTCTCTTCTTCCTCTGTTTGGGCCATTTGACACTCTTTTCAAATGTAATTTTGAGTTTTTCTATGGTTACATGATTCACATTCTGTCCCTCCCCAACTCCCACCCCACTCCTGGAGCCAATGGCAATTCCACTGGGTTTTACATGTGTCATTGATCAAGACCTATTTCCATATTACTAATATTTGTATTAGGTTGATCATTTAGAGTCTACATCCCCAATCATATCCCCATCAACCCATATGATCAAGCAGTTGTTTTTCTTCTGTGTTTTTACTTCCACAGTTCCTTCTCTGGATATGGATAGTGTTCTTTCTCATAAGTCCCTCAGAGTTGTCCTGGATCATTGCATTGCTGCTAGTAGAGAAGTTCATTACATTCAATTGTGCCACAGTGTATCAGTCTCTGTGTACAATGTTCTCCTGGTTCTGCTCCTTTCACTCTGCATCAGTTCCTGGAGGTCATTCCAGTTCACATGGAATTCCTCCAGTTTGTTATTCCTTTGAGCACGATAGTATTCCATCACCAAGATATCACAATTTGTTCAGCCATTTCCCCTGATTTTCCAATTTTTTGCCACCACAAAGAGCGCAGCTATAAATATTTTTGTACAAATCTTTTTCCTTATGATCTCTTTGGGGTACAAACCCAGCAGTGGTATGGCTGGTGTAAGATGCAGAAATGAGTAGCTATATTTCTGGGGGTGCAAGCTGGCAGTTGCCACTTTGAAACACAGAACCTGGCAGAGCACCTAGGCTGTGTGCTAGGGTGTCAGTTAAGAACAGGGTATAAAAGGGGGATCCTTGGGGAACTTCACTTTTCTGACTTCACCTGGAGGGTTAGGGAGGAAAAGAGGGTTTGGGCCCCAGGTTGGTTTGGGAGTTTCTGTTAGGCAGATAAGAATTAATTCCATTGATAGCTAAATATTCAATACTTCCTTAGACAACATCCTTACACACCAGCTAGAGACAATAGCTACAATCAAGAACAGCTGCAACTGACCCGAAGCTTCCCAGCCTCTGGGCTCAGCAACAAGCAACAGAGTTGGGATTTGCCCTCAAGGCTGTCTCATTACTCTGCACCTAGGGAGCATCAACTTGTGCTTAAGGATTAATTGACATCAACAATTTAGGCAAGGTTTTAGGGTTTCCTTCACCCACCTACCTACCCTTACCTTCCCTCTGTTTAATTACAAATAAACTCTGGGTAACCTTAAGCCTAAACAGTCTTGGAGCCTTGCTTACCTTACCATCAACAATCCAATTAATAGCAGTCGGATCTCCATTACAATTTTAGTTGAGCAAGCCTTTCCAAGCCAGTTTATCCATTTTCAATTTGAGGTCTCAGGAAGTTTCAGTCTGCTTCCTGGAACATTTCTAACTGTCTTGGCTGCATTGGTTCCAAGCCCTGGGCCTATGGCAGAAAATCTTGGGCTTAAAGGTGACCTGACCCTGCTGCTGTGGGAGGTTATCTAACTCACATACAGCCATGGTTTGGGACTCCCTCCCTTTCATATTCCAACATCCAACCTAGGTCCCTTGGCTGCTCCTAATAGTACCCACATTACACTGGATCAAAGGGCAGACAGTCTTTTAGTGCCCTTTGGGCATAGTTCCAAATTGCCATACAGAATGGTTGGATCAATTCACAATTCCACCAGCAATGCATTAATGTCCCAATTTTGCCATATCCCCTCCAACATTTATTACTTAGCTGTCATGTTAGCCAATCCTTTAGGTGTGAGATGGTACCTCAGAGTTGTTTTGATTTGTATTTCTGTAATTATAAGAGGTTTAGAACAGTTTTCATGTGCTTATTGATAGTTTTGATTTCTTTATCTGAAAATTATCTAGTCATATCCCTTGTCCATTTATCAATTGGGGAATGGCTTGATTTTTTATACAATTGAATTAGCTCGGGGGCAGCTGGGTAGCTCAGTGGATTGAGAGTTAGGCCTAGAGAATGGAGGTCCTAGGTTCAAATCCAGCCTCAGACACATCCCAGCTGTTTGACCCTGGGCAAGTCACTTGACCCCCCATTGCCCACCCTTACCACTCTTCCACCTAGGAGCCAATACACAGAAATTAAGGGTTTAAAAAAAACAATTGAATTAGCTCCTTATAAATTTGAGTTAATTAGACCTTTGTCAGAGGTTCTTGTTATAAAGATTTTTTTCCCCATTTGTTACTTTCCTTCTAATTTTGTTTACATTTTTTGTTTGTACAAAACCTTTTTAATTTAATGTAATCAAAAAAATTTTTTTTACATTTTGTAATATTTTGTAACTCTTGCTTGGTCTTAAAATCTTTCCTTTCCCATAGATCTGTCAGGTAAACTATTCTATGTACACCTAATTTACTTATAGTTTCCTTCTTTATATTCAGGTCATTCACCCATTCTGAATTTATCTTGGTGTAGGGTATGAGTTGTTGATCTGTTTTCCAATTTTCCCAGCAGTTTTTGCTAAATAGTGGGTTTTTGTCCCCAAAGCTGGGCTCTTTGGGTTTATCATGCACTGTCTTGCTGAGGTTATTTTCCCCAAGTCTATTCCACTGATCTTCCCTTCTGTCTCTTTAACCAGTACCAAATTGTTTTGATGACCACTGCTTTATAGTACAGTTTAATATCTGGTACTGCTAGGCACCCCCTCCTTCACATTTTTTTTATTATTTCCCTTGATATTCTTTATCTTTTGTTTCTTCCAAATGAACATTGTTATTTTTTTTCTAATTCAGTAAAAAAAGTTTCTTGGTAGTTTGATAGGTATGGCACTAATTAATTTGGATAGGATGGTCATTTTTATTATGTTAGACTGTCCCAGCCATGAGCAATTAATGTTTTTCCAATGTTTCCAATTGTTTAGATCTAGTTTTAGTTGCATGGAAAGTGTTTTATAGTTGTGTTCATATAATTCCTGTGTTTGTCTTGGCAGATAGATTCCTAACTATTTTATATTGTCTAGTGTTGTGTGCAGATGCAAAGCATGGAACCCCTGCAAAGGTACAGGGAGAGCCTCACCCAGAATTCCAGGGGACCTCCCTGGAGAACTTTGGGTGAGGGGCAGTTGAGAAGGGTTGGAGACAGTTAATTTGTGGGAGTGGATGTGAGCAGACACTCTGCTTGTTTCTCCTGACTTGGGGTTTCTCCTGAGGTGGCCATTGTAGCATAAGCTAGTGATTTCTACTCATAGGGTTAGCCTGTTTGTTATTACTATTCTTCATTAATACAATTGTATAATTACTTAGTGATTAGAGAGTAAGATATTTATCAATAGCAAGAGAGCCAGTTTTAGTTAAGTGCTTCCTCCCCTCCAGTGAGGATGGGGAAGGGGCATCAATTTAACAGTTCAGGGTCACCTTTCCTTTATCCTAAAACCTTCATTAACTTCTCTAATTTTCCTTGTTAATTCCTAATATAACTTTTTACCTTCAAATCTGTGCCTGATAATTATTTGGGAAGATACTTTCAATTCAGTCTGTACATTTGGGTGGAATCCTGTTGGCTGCCAGTTTAAGATCTCCTCTGTCCTCAACAGTTAGATAAATAATTTCTATATACTCATCATACTGACCTGTGAGGAATATAAATTTAAGAAAAGGAACATCAATTGGGGTTTCAGCCATAACTGAAACTTACCAGAGGAATCTTATTCCTGTCTTCATTACCAACTGAAGTAGAAGCAGTTAGAGGGGGAGGGGTTTGAGAATCAGGAGTGTTTTACCCCCTCCTTTCCTCACTGTAGCCTGTCAATCTCTGGCTCTTGACTTAAAGCTCTATTTGGCCCTGACACATTTATCTGCTTCTCCAAACTATCTGTTATTATCATCATAACACTAGGGTGATTTTAAATGGAATTTCTCTTTCTAACTTTTACTGCTGGGATGTGATGGAAACATGGAAATGATGATTTATGTGGGTTTATTTTGTATCCTGAAACTTTGCTAAAGTTGTTGATTATTTCCACTAGCTTTTTAGTTGATTATCTAGGATTCTTTAAGTAGACCATCATAGCATCTGCAAAGAGTGATAACTTGGTCTCCTCATCGCCTATTTTAAGACCTTCAATTTCTTTTTCTTCTCTAAATGCTACTGCTAGTGTTTCCAGTACAATGTTAAATAATAGAGGTGATAATGGGCATCCTTGTTTCATTCCTGATCTTATTGGGAAAGCTTCTAATTTATCCCCTTTGCAGATGATGTTTGCTGATGGTTTTAAATAGATACTGTTTATTATTTTTAGGAAAAGCCCTTCTATTCCTATACTTTCTGGTGTTTTTAATAGGAATGGGTGTTGTATTTTGTCAAAGGCTTTTTCTGCATTTATTGAGAAAATCATGTGATTTTTGTTTGATAGACTATTGATATGGTCAATTATGTGGATGGTTTTCCTAATATTGAACCATTCTTGCCTTCTTGGTATAAATCCCAACTGATCATAATGAATAGCCCTCTTGATCACTTGCTGGAGTCTTTTTGCTAGCATTCTATTTAAGACTTTTGCATCTATGTTCATTAAGGAGATTGGTCTATAGCAGATGTATAAATTTTTGAAGGGAAACTGGAATTTATATTTGATCCTAGAGTAAATTTATGGATAGCCTACACTGAAAAAGGTAGTTTCCAAAAGGGTTTAAGTAAATTAACAGATAATAGACCCAAAAAAGAAGATAAAGTTGTTTGAGGAAACTTCTTTCATTGTTGTATTATATGATAGAGACAGATCAAGATGAGAATTTTAAAAGTCCTTCAAGATCTAAGACATTCTGATTTCCTAGGGTTTGCATGATGTCGTTAAAAAATATAAATCCCTGTAGGGGCAGCTGGGTAGTTCAATAGATTGAGAGCCAGGCCTAGAGATGGAAGGTCTTAAGTTCGAATCTGGCCTCAGACTTTTCCTAGCTATGTGACCCTGGGCAAGTCACTTAACCCCCATTGCCTAGCCCTTACCACTTTTTTGCCTTGAAACCAATACATAGTATTGATTCTAAGGTGGAAGGTAAGGGGTTTTAAAAAAATAAATAAATAAAATAAAAATAAAATAAAATATAAGTCCCTTTGAGCAGGAGTCACACCTTCATTGTAGGCACACAGATATTAGATGCCAATAATTAAACCTGAAAGTGAAAGAGAACAGTTAGGACTAGGAGGCAAGATAGGCATTATACTTTATATGTATATAATATATATCCATATAAAATGTAAATATGATACATTGCACTATATATAACATATAACACAAAGTAAAAAACACAAATAAAATGAAGTTAAAAATAAAATATAAATATTTAATGAAATAATAAATATAATAAATAATAAATGAGTGGATAAAAATAAATAATAAATGGTAATACACTTTTATATAGTGAGAGTATTCTGTTGCAGTTGATTTAGAGGAAGCTATCTGTGTGTCCTGGGCATATAGACCTGTTTCGCTGCTGTTTAAATATTTATTGATTGGTCAACTGATGTTTACTATACAGAGAACTGTGATATAGTGGTTGGAATAATAGAGATAAATAAGTCAAGGTCTCTCTTTTTTCAGGGTTTACAATCTAGTACTCCAATATTGAAATGGTGATCTCTTTGATATGATGTTCCCTCCAACAATCGAGATCACGATGATATCCATGCTTTCCTATCCTCTGCAGCCCTTGTTGGTGTTCTCTCATAAGTTCACTATGGGGGTCCACCATACATGCTAAGGAAAGTATACTAACTAGGCGGCATAGAAGAACAATCACTGGAAGAACCAAAGCTCAAATTCTGCCTCAGGCACAGGAGAGCTCTGTGACCTTTGGCAAGTTATAACTTCTATGTCTCAATTTCCTTATCTGTAAAATGATGCTAATTATAGCATCCAGAATTATCGTGAGAATCAAATGAAGTAACATATGTAAAGCGTTTTGTAATCCTCAAAAGGATAATATATAAATATTGGCTTTGATTGTTATTCCTACCAAGGAAGCAATAGGTTGTACACCAGTTATGTTTTGTTCCCATTATGTGATGAAACCATCCCTCCTTTTTAGCTCATGATATTCTATTCATTATTTAATCATGTAATAATCTTATGTTTATTATTTATTTCAATAATGAAATTATTATTTATTTATTCTAAGATTCTAGCTTGTAATATCTGATATGTTCACATTCTTCATAATTCCTTTTTTGGTTGTATGTCATGGTTTGCTCTCACACTTTGCCATTCATTGGCTTAAGTGGCACTTATTTTTTTAATAATTCTTTGTAGTTGGAGGTATTGTGTGCTTTTCTGCCCTACACCACCAGTAGACTTATTATTTATTTGTTTGTTTGTTTTTAAACGCTCACCTTCCATCTTAGAAACGATACTGTGTATTGGCTCCAAGGCAGAAGAGTGGTAAGGGCTAGGCAGTGGGGGTTAAGTGACTTGCCCAGGGTCACACAGTTGAAAGTGTCTGAGGTCACATTTGAACCCAGGACCTCCCTTCTATGGGTCTGACTCTCAATCCACTCAGCCTCCCAGCTGCCCCCAGACTTATTTTTTAAATAAATTTTAATTCTGGGAGAAATTTGGAGTTTGAAGAGCAAGTCCAAGATCTGGATAACTGCTAGAGAATGTCCATCTAATTGCATGTCATAATCTGAAGAACATGCATTCTTTACCAATTTGATTTTCCATGTGTAGATAGTTAAGTAAAATTCTTCTGAGTCGTGATGCATCTTTTCCAAGTGGCTTAGCTTAGCCACGCTATCTAGAGCTCGATGCAACTAGTATCATGTCACTTGCAAAAAGGAGCATCCGTGAGACTCGCACCCGCGGCGAATCCTTACTTTGGATGCCACACTGTGTCTGCTCCGGGACACCAGCGAGCACTTTGGGCAGGAGAAAGATTAGCGAGTCATGGGGCAAAATCTCATTGTATCGGTAAGAAGTGTTGGAAAATTGACCCCGATCCTGAGACTTTCCGCTCTGATGGAGAAACCTTCCCTCCCCGCCTCGCGGGCAATCTCGGTCTATCTCGGCTCGGAGCCCGCAGTTAGACTTGAATGGCTCCCGGGAGTTCTTAAAGTGACAGTCTTAGTCTGGGCGAGAGGCTGAGAGCAAGGTGGACGGCTTCAGGCTCGGAGTCAGAAACGATTGGCAGCCCGAGAGCCACGAGCGACAGGAAAAGAAAAGTCATGCTGCTGTGACGGAGGAGGGCCGCCGCGGCCCCGGGGAGCCCATGATTCAGGCTGAAATGACTCACTGGACCCACTTCTTTAAGAACTGAGGAAATTGCCCGAATTCCTTTTCCTATGTCTGTCTATTAAGAGACGCTGGCACACACTCGGCACGCTTTTTCATCCAGGTGTTTCTAAGTGACCTAAATTTTTTCTCAATCAAAAAGAGGCCAGGAATTAATTAGAAATAAACACCCATTTAAATCAGGGCACAGAGTCAGACTTTTTCTAAACGTCAAGATTTTTCCTAACTGGGAACTCCGAACTAATGTGATTATGTTACTGTTAGTTTAACAGGAACACCATAAAAACAGTTGAGGAGGGGACTCCCAGACGTAAAGTGCCTCTAAGCAAAACAAACAAACAAAACAAAACAAACAAATAAACGGGGCAAATTGTCTTAACAGAGTTTTGCTGATTAAACTTCCAGAGATAAGGGGGATGAAGAGACCGAGAGAATGGTGACAAATATTTCTCTTTGTATGGCAGTTTAATCAACTGTTTGTTAGTGGAGGCACGTTCAGACTCATTTGGCTTACAGGAATTAAATTTAGGTATGAAATTATTGTAGTTTATACCCATATCCTTTCTTTGGCAGTTAATAAACCAATCAGTAGACATTTATTAAACATCTAACAATGTGCTTGACACTTTGCTAAGTGCTGGAGATATAAAAATTAAAAAATTATTCAAAAAATTTTAATTTATTTTAATAAACAATAATAATACAATAAATAATAAGAATCAATAAACAATAAGACTATATTTGTAATTATATATAATTGTGTGGTATTAATATTAAATAATTATATAATGTAATAATAACCTGTGTTGATGAATAATAAATTAATTAGGGATGGATTTAAAACAATAATAAACAATAAAATAAATAATAAAATTTGTTATTTTAACTTTAAGTTTATTAACTCAAGAAATTTACATTCTATTAGGTGAAATAACATATCTTATTTTTAATCAATTACTTGTTCTATAATTACTAGATTATATTTTTTCAACTTGAAATCTAAATAAAATTTTTGAGTCCATATTTTTAATGACTTCATCTTACATTATTATTTTGTGTTTCATAAAGAGGCAAAGAACTGTTTTTAAGTACATATGAATCATAAGTCATAAAATGTCATTTATTATATTTGTTTATTTTTGTTATTGATTTATTGTTTTATTTTATTATTGTTTTCTAATATTATGATTGCAGATGAGACTATTGCTTCTTAAAGGAAAATGTGGCTACTTGTAAAATTTGGAAATTTTTTTAAAGAAATGTCTTTTATATAATCAGGTTTTTAATGCATTTGAGGGGGGGTTCCTTCATATTTTTACTTGTAACATAAATCATGTGCATAGTTTGTCACAAATGTAACATAGGATCATTACTGAATATTGAATATGTGCATTAAATTTCTTGAACTTTACAATTTTTTCTCAAAGTATTCATGATATGTAGTTTTGAAGCTTCTGTATAGACCAAGAGTCTTCAGCTCTTCACATCCCTTAGTCCGAACTCATATTTTCCAACATCTTGCCATTTTCACCTATTTCCACCTTTTGCATGGTAGTCATAGAGTATCAAACTCTGTTGATTTAATTTGACAGATCTTGCATATTAGATTTTTTTCTACATTTTTTTTCTCTACATCAAAGGTCAGTGCATAAAATGCAATTATTTGTATTTCTTCCTGTAGTTTCCATCTACTGGCCATTCTTCCAACCTCTGAAGCAAAGAAAAATAAGCTTAATCCTACTTCCACATGACAACCTTTCCAGTATCAGAATTTTTAATTTCTCAGACCAAAATTAGTCCAAACCTTCATTGAAGTAGAGTATTTTTGTCTGTCTTCCAATTTATCTTCATGAGGAGGAGGAATAGACATACTAAATATTTAACTTTCTACCCCACCCTCCCAAGATAGCCTGTAGGGTAGATCCTTGAGTTAGTATACAATAGCCTAATCTTTCTACATCTACTATCAGGTACAAGAAAACTGATATTTTGAATGATAATCCTAAATCACAGATGCTTAATCATCAAAGACTATTTCTATTTTGTTCAGTTTCCCATTTGCTACTTGATAAGGTCAAAAAAAGGTACATACATTTTTAGAAAGGAAAAAATACATATGTGGCTTCAAATAAAGTCTTCTACTTTTTAATGTAAACCAAAACAATAGCACTGGGGTTGAGTAGTATAGAATATTCAAATGGTGAAGAACCAGACCAGGAACCCAAATCTCCTAAACCCTGGTCCATGAAAAACATTAGAATTCCCAATACTTAGTGCCCTTCACAAACTGAATCCAGTCTTCATTTCTGACTTTACTTTCCATGACTCCCCTAAACAAATTGCTCTAGCCAGACTTGATGGCTCTTTTAGAAGATTCTTACCTACAGTATCATGAAGCATTCAGAATGAGAGATGGATCTAGAAAGGTCACATCTAAAATAACATGTTGAAATCTGGGCATGATATTTAAGAAATACTTCAACAAGTCTAGAGGATGGCCTTATCTATTTCAGGACCAGTTGAAGAAAGTGGGAAGGTAGAGCTTGAAGAGAACTCAGGGACAAGAACTAGAACCCGACTTTTAACTCTTTCAAGTATTTTTGTCATAGGAAAGAAGGAATAGGCTTGGTTTCAGAAGGCAAAACCAGGAACATAGGCTATAAGTTTCACAGGGACAGATGTAAGCTCATTGTAAAGGGAAAAAAAAAGAACTTTTTAATAATTACAGCTATCTCAAAGTAAAGCAGGTCAGCTGAGGAAATAAGAGATTCTCCACCATTAGAGAAGAGCCTGGAAAAATTCTTGTCAGGAATTTAGCAGAATTCTTGTTCAAGAATAGGTTGAACTAAATGAACTAAGTAGACATATACAAGTCATTCTTCAAACAACATTTCTGTTGCTGTATAAAATGTTCTCTTGATTCTGCTTGTTTCAATCATAATTTCATGTTTTTCTAAAATTAACTTATTTGTCATTTCTTACAGTACAGTAGCATTCCATCATAATCATATGCCACAGCTTGTTGAGCCATGTCCCAGTTGATGGACATCCCTTCAATTTCCAATTCTGTGCAAACTTTTAAACTAGACAATACTGGGAGCAGCTGGGTGGCTGAGTGGATTGAGAACTAGACCTAGAGATGGGAGGTTATAGGTTCAAATCTGGTCTTAGACATGTCTGAGCTATGTGACCCTGGGCAAGTCACTTAACCCCCATTGCTTAGCCCTTACCACTCTTCTGCCTTGGAATCAATACACAGTATTAATTCTAAGACAGAAGGTAAGGATTTTTAAAAAATAAAAATATAAATGTAAACCATAAAAAAATAAAAATAAAAAAATCATTTTTATGATGCTCTTTTTACAAGTGTTTGTCATAAGCAATGCAATATGAGATAAATAAATGTCACAGGAATGATGCTTCTTTTTCTTTTGGGTGCATTTATAAAAGTCAATTTTGTCAGTTCTGTCATTTGCCTTTCTAAGGAGGACCTGTGAGGCATCATCCCCTTTATCTACAACGTCTTCTGGTTTCTTTCATAGTAAGAATGTCAAAATTTGTTTTGCTTCATTTGTTTCATTGGGTCATTTGTTTCAGAACTATGTTTCTTTTTGGGTGAATGGGCAATGATATTATATTTAGAGTACAAATAGTTAAAGTGTAGATGATCTAAAAACTGTATAATTCTTAGTAACACTATTCTGCTTGCCACAGCTGAATAGAAGGGCACTCATGGCCGAGGGCTACTTTTTTGATTATATGTTTGCTTCATGGGTCAACATGGCCAAAGAATTTGACTAAGTGGCCACTCTACTGACCCTAAAACATTGTACTTCTCTAGCCTAGCCTTCACAAAATGAGGTGATTCATCAGAATAATACCCAAAGTCCTTCTATCATTGCATAGCCCGGCTGTTATAGTCTTTGAAAACCTAGGAGGCCCTCCGAGACTCAATAAGACATCAGAGTAGGACTCTAGGATCTAGGAAGCTATTAACAATTTGGTGATGATAATGAGAAGGTTGTTACTATTATTCAGTAACTGATTCTTTGTGACTCCATTTGGGGTTTGCTTGGCAAAGACACTGGAGTGGTGTCCCATTTCTTTCTCTAACTCATTTTGCCAAATGAGGAAACTGAGGCCAACAGGGTTAAATGACTTGCCCAGAGTCACACAGCTAGTAAGTATCAGAGGCCTAGTACTCTGTCCACTACTCCACCTAACTGCCCATAATGAGGATGTGGTCAGGAGATTATCACATAGTATTCAAATGTGGGTAGAAAATATCCGAACAACTCTATACCAGAGATTTATAAGATTATAAGAAGGATTGCTACTAGATGTAGCTAAAATAGTTACTAAATAAGCCTAATCATTGAATGCATATAAAATATAAATCTAACCCTATGTAAACAATCTGGATTCATAAATAGAGGTCTTCCACAGAAAATAATTTTTTAAGTGGTCTTTTCTAGAAAGACAATAACAAATGGCATATCATTGGAGTCTATAAAACCATGATAGGATCACTACAGGACAATGTTATAGTAAAAATGATAATACTTCACAAATTTATATATTTAATGATGGATAAGTTGGTTACTTTATAAAACTAGGATAAGTTGTTATAAAAAATCAAACGAACAAGAAAATCAAGAACTATGAAAAAAAATCTGATAAAGTGTGATTTACCTTGCCAGATTTCAAAATATATCATAAAGCAAATATAATCCAAACTACCTGGTATTCCTCATCATAAATTACTGGAAAAATTATACTATAATATGACAAAAATGAATTTAGATTCACAACTCACATTATATGCTATAAAAATTCTAACTAGAAAAAATATTTTTAAAAATGATTTTAAAATTGGAAGGACACAAAATTATTTATCTGTTATGGAGAAAAGAAACTTATCTATTGAACAGACAGAGGACATTTTCAAAAGCAAAATATATGCATTTGATTACTTAATAAGAAAGAGTTTGGACAACACAAATAATATATCCAAAATGAAAAGAAAATAAACACTTGGGGAAAATTATTGAAGGAAATAGATCTGACAAAATGTGGCATGCAGAGTCAATAACCAAGTCATAAAAAATTATGAAGAATAATGCCTATTCTCCAATGGATAAAATGTAATGAAATACATATGAGCAATTTTTGATCAGAGAAATGCAAATTGTTAATAATCACTTGAAAAAGTTCAGATGATAATAACAGAGAAATAAATATTTAAAATCTGAGATTGAACTTTCACCTTACATCCATCAAGTTGGTAAAATAGTTTAAAACCAACTGAAGTAAACATTGCTGGGAATATGGGGGGAAAGAGCAATATGGCCAGGATGCATGGGAATTTCAAAAATCATACCCTTTGTCCTGTAGATCCCACTTGTAGGATGGGATCCAATGTAACTCACAAAAGTGTCTAGGGGGCAAGGCCTTGACAACTGGAAAAGGTTGCTCTGATAATAATAGTCATAATAATGGTTACAAAAGCTATTTTATTCCCAGGGGGGGTATTCTTCATCAGCATTCTGATTTAGCTAAAGCATTTTGCTGTTTACCAATGCATTTTGCCACTAAATTTTTCCCTGGATTACATTCACATAAAACCTAGTCACCTCTGTTCTCCCTGACAGCAGAAGCTTCCTTGTTGTTCTCTCATTTTTCTCTTTTATAGTTCTGTTAGGGCTCCCTTTTAATTTCTAGGCTGCTGTTCCATCCGTTGAACCCCCTTCCCAGAACCCTCCTTTTCAGGCTGATTGCAGAACATGTGCTGCTTGATGGTGTATTTTCTGCCCCCCAAACTCTCCTTGCCTCACTGTACAGGTGTATCAAAATCCAAGGTAACTCAGAGGTCTTTAGAGGACCCCAAAAAATTTGACTCAAATTGCTCTAATAATAATGGTTATAAAAACAGCATTTAGATACATTATCTCATTTGAACTGCACAATGATCCAGTGAGTAATGTACTAAATAGACAATTATTCCCGTTTTACATATGGAAAAAAACTGTGGCTTAGAGAATTTAAATGACTTGCCCGTGTCTTATGCTACCAAGTATCATAGGTGGAATTTGAATCCAAGACAGCCTAACTACAGATTCAGTACTCTATCCCCTCTGCAATTCTGTATCTCTTTAAGTTCTTCTTAGCCAATAACCTCCAAAGCAACAGTGATTCCAAAAGCTTCTGGAGGATTATCATATTTTGAATCTTTTCATTTTTTCTATCATTTTCTTTAGGAAGAATCTTTGGAACATATCCTCCTTACTTTCTCCATTTCTCCTGTTGATTTGACCCTCCAGAAAACACTGCTGTATCTTGAGAACTTTTTAAAAAAGAGAACAAGAGAGAAATTTTCAGAGTTTTTGCAGTTTTAGAGTTTAATTTTTAGCAGGTTTCAGAGCTTTAGAGTTTAATTTTTAGCAAAGAGAAATTGGCAACAATTTATGTCCAGCAGTTAGGATTCCGCTAAACAAGTTGTGATAGGTTGATATAATGAAATACTATTGCCTCATTAAATCATAAATATGAGGAACACAAAGAATTATGGAAATCCTTGTAGGAAGTTGTTTAAAACAAAGAAAACATAGAAAATTAAGGTAGATTATAACTATAAAAGGCAAGAAAATATATAAGCACTTTGGTGGAAAAGAGATCAAAAGAGGATCCATTCTATATTTTTATAATGGAGTTCTGGTCCATATGCAGAGTCCCAGGAGAGTTAAGATGACGTGTAATGGAAACATCCTGAAGAGACACGGAACATGGGTTAGACATCTTGTAAATGGTTCCTTTTTGACTGGCGGCCAGAACTGGGGATGTCTCAATGCACTCTTTCTTTAATTGTGTCTCTTTTTGGTTTGATTCTCTCAGTTGTGACAGCTCATAAGAGAAATTACTATAAGGAGAGTCAACATATGGCCCCCAAAGATGCGTGAAATGGCCTCAGTCCTTTGCCTGCTTCAGTGACCCTTACTTTTAGGTGGAGGATATCACTCTGGAAGCTCTGACCATGTGGACTTCAAAAGGTCTAGAAAATGAGTAGGAATTAGGATGTCCAGGGATCTGGAAATCCAAGGACTGGGATTCTCAGGATCTGAATCTATGTTGGGATTTTTATCTATCCCAGTACTGGAACAAAGAAAGATCTTTAGCACCCAGCTCAGCAGTCACCAAGACTCATTCGCTAGCCAGGCTATACCATTTGACTATAAGCAACTTGAGGACAGGGACTATCTTGTGCCCTTTTTATGCATCCTCAGCATTTAGCACAGTGCTTGGCACATCATAGACTCTTAATGTTTATTGATTGATTGAGTTGGAAATTGACTTGAGGGGACCCATCATTGTAGAAACTATATCAAGTGTGAGCTCACTTTTCAAGAGGAAAGCGATATAGGGAAGAATGTGACTCTGTGTGTGTGTGTGTGGGGGGGGGGTGTGTGTGTGTGTGCTTTTTTCATTGCTCTATCTTTGAAATAAATATTTCTTTTTAAAAGATAATTGTATGTTTATTGGCTCAGTAACTGGGTCACAGTAATCTGGTACCTAAAGTGGAATAAATGTAACTGGTGCAGTCTTGAGTCAACAATATTAGGAGGGATACTCCCCCAATTCTTAAGTACCCCCAGAACTCTGATGGGGAGATGTGGCATTCAGGAACCAGTTATAGAATACCTACAAATGCTCCAATATTTCTCCAAAATACTTCCATTACACATGATCTTAACTTTCCTGGAAGCAGGCCTACTGTCTATGGGGTAATGCTGTCTGAGGCATGCTGTCCATATGCCAGGACTCTTTTACACATTTTTATTAACTAAGCTTTAATCCCAAGGGTCTCATCTGTGCAATATCTTCTTAAATTAGAAGAAAATTTGTGTTAAAAGGTGATTTTGAAAAACACAAGCTATTTAATAACCATATAAAATACAAAAAGACTGTTTGACCTTAAATGGAAATACAAATTTCCTAGAAACCTCTATAAGGAATGGTGACCTTGATTTCTGTAAGAACTGGAAAGACCTACATGAACTGATGCGTAGTGAAATGGGCAGAACCAGAAGAATATTATACACTAATGGAAACATTGTGGTACGATCAAATATAATAGACTTTGCTATTTATAGCAATGCAATAATCCAGGACAATCCAGAGGGATTTAGGAGAAAGAATGTTATCCACAACACGGGAAAGGACTGTGGGAGTAGAAATCCAGAAGAAAACACAATGTATCACTTGTTTATATGGTGATATGATTTGGGTTTGGGTTTTAAAAGATTACTCTATTACAAAAATCAATATGGCAATAGATTTTGAGTGACTATATATATATATAAAACCATATAACCCAGTGGAATTGCTTGTCAACTCCAAGATGGGGGAGGGAGGGAAGAGGGGAGAGAGACAATAAGAATCATGTAACCATGGAAAAAATTTTTTTAATTCTATTAAATTTTCTATCATCCCTATTGAATAACACAGTCTTATTCTGTTTTTTTTTTTAACTTCCAAATTTCCAAATCCTGAAAGAAGTTTTGAAGGATTGCATTTATGTATAGAGACCCCTCTGAACAAAAACCTAAGGCTCTCCTCATTGTAGTCACTCTTTGTTCATTTGTCCTGACTACTAGTTCCTAAAAGACAAGTATGGCAACACTTTTGGCTATTCCCATTCCATCTGGAGTGGGGAAAAGGAAATTCTAAAGTGGCAATGTGAATTATTTTAATCATTCAGTAAAATGATTTTCAATTATTCTTTCAAAAAGGTGACTAAGATGTCCATACCTTTGAATCAGAGATCCCACTACTAGGCATATACTCCAAGAAGGTCAGAGACAGAGAAAGATTCCACATACACCAAAATATTCACTACAGCACATTTTGTGTTGGCAAAGAATGGGAAACAAAGTATATCCATATATAGATAGACCCACAAAAAATGACATGATTGGACCACAGATCAAAGCTTTAATGGATCTTAGAGATGTTATAAGGAAATCATAGAGAGGAAGCAGAAAAGGCAAAGCCGAGGCAGAGGGAGAATTCCAGAACTCTGGAGACAGTGACTCTGGTGAGACAGTTGGTTTTGGACTTGGTGCTCTCTGGAGGAAGACACTTTGTCTATGTGGACTTATTCTTCAAGCCTTTCACCTTCTAGGAAGTGATAGAGTTTGGGTTAAACTCCATGGGTGGACTGTGTGAGTAAAAGCCTTACTCCCTTTCCTTTTGGATTTATACCTGCCTCTGCTGTGATTCTACTGGACTCCTGCCAACCCCAGAGTGCAACTGGTTGTGAGATATCTCCCTTGCTGACCCAGTGGACCTGTGGACTTTCCAGTTTTTCCTTATTCTGAATTACTAGCAAAAGTGGGGGGTGGAAGGAATTCTGGTTAGGATATAGTACAGGTAGTTGGAGATCTGTAGGTAGAGATTAGAGTAGTTAACATCTATTTGAATCCTATTGGACTTTGGTGGGAGGAATTAGTTTAAGATCCATTTAATATCATCCCACTCACCTTCTCCTACCTGTCTTATTTAAATAAAACTCTGATTTACACAGATTGATAACTTGTCAGTTTCTCTCTGAAAACCTTCCCAACCTAATAACTTCTGATAACTGGTCCTAAGGACTTTACTATCGAAGAGTCTAGATAACCACCTAAACCATACTTATGAAACTAAGGTGTTGGCAGTTATCAGAAAGAGGCTTTGAAACCAGGTCCTCTGATTCCAGAGACAACGCTTTTCTCAGTAGACTATAAATGGAAAGAATAACCCCAGCAAAAACCAAAAACAACTGCATAATTATAATAACTAAGATTAGTCCTGGGGAAATATTAAGAAAACAGATTTACTTTCTTTGCAAAGGTAGAGAAACTATGATTATGAAATACTCAGATATAATTGGTGCTTTGGTTGGTTTTACTATAGTGCTTTTTCTCTCTTTTAAAATCTTTGTTACAAGGGACAGTTTGTTTTAAAAAAGAAATGTATTTGGAAGTAAAGATACAAAAGCAAAAGCTATCAAAAATAAAAATAACTAAGTAGGTTGAATTATGTGGGTTTATTCCTTATTTTTGTTCATTTATTTGCATTTATTCAGAATATTAGGTGGTGAAAGCATTGAGGTGATTAGAAAACCAAGTGGTGGTGGAATTGAGTGAACCATACTGATTCCATCTTGTGACAATCTAGAGCTGGCTCAGTTTCCTTTCCATTCAATTATGAGTCTAGTCCAATTTCTATTTTTATTAGAACCTTATTCAGTTGTGGGAATTGGGAGAGGAGTTTATTGCATTGTTTAAACCTAACCCTGTGTGACTGAGAAGCTGACCCATTTCAAACTATTGTTTAGAGACCTTTAACTAAGGAACAAGGTTATGCTGACCAGAAACACCACCAGATCCAAAGATTGATGCAAGGAATTTTCTCACAGTTATATATCTCAAGCAATCCATGTATCTTGTTAAAAAAAACTGGCCCTGAATTGATTGATTAGTCATTGTTTTCATGTTTCTTTGATTCTATTCAGACAGACACCTGGAAGGAGTGAGATATCTTTTTTTTTTTTTTTTTTTTTTTTTTTTTTACTTTGTATGCGTTCATTTTCCCCCTTCCAACTTGGAAAGACCCTAATCTTTCCTCCAATTAGAAATTAGATTACTTGATGTCATATCCTGGTTAATTGTTTTCTTTTAATTAATTGGTCTTCTTTGATTGTTTTTATAAAGCCTGTCTTCCCCTATATTCAGGATCCAGTGCCAAAGCCAAGAAAGACAACTGGTCCCAATTTATTATATAATTGGCATGCATTGCTTAATAAATGGATATGCTTGAAGCTCAAACCTTTGTTTCCTTGGTTGTTTCATCTTTCATCTACCATAGTGGATAATACATAATTTAAAAGTAGAGAAGAATTCATTAAAAAAAACACTTATACATAACTGGTGGCACATGAAGACAGATATATATGTATATACATATATACATATATATATATATGCACACACACATACACTTGGGGTGGCCAAAGTGAATGAAATCATCAGTCTGATGGATTTATGCCAGGAAGATTTCCTAAAGAAGGAAATCCATAAGAAAGTTTTGAAAGCTGAGGTTTGGGAATGCAATAGGTAACAATCGTACCTTTTGTATTTTCTTATCCTTGTATTGGGGTTTCCACTTACAGCATGTAAGCTCCTTGAGGGAAGTTATTATATGTTCAGTGCCTAACATAGTGCCTGGCATTGCAGTAGTCACTTACTAAATGTTTGCAGATTGATGGATTTGTAGCCTGGATTTCTAGCCAAGCCTAAGGCATTTTTCATGGATTGGTGGAGAGAATATTGCAGTGTGTTAGCATTTCTCCAATTAGGAGAATCTGGTGAAAGATGCCTCAGGCTTGGCTAAAAACCTACATTGTAGATTAATAATTCAAACCATATGAAGACTGGTTGAAAGAAGTTAGATCTTTGTCTAAAGGGAATGTAGAACAGAAACCTTAGCCCAAGGAGAAATAAAGTATATATACAAGAGGAGGAAATGACTGAAAAATTTAGAAACTTCTTATTGGCAATATCAATGTGCCCAGAGAGTCCAAGTAAACAGTCATTAGGGCTAGACTACTCAAAAGACATTTGGTCATTGCTTGGTGGAATAGCCTGCACATTTCTGGGAGTGGAAAATCATCAATAAAGGTCGATTTAATGATATCATACACTTCAGGGTGATAGAAATTCACCCTGAAATTCCACTCATTCTGGAATCTTGGGAGTTTGTTCAATCTTCAGGATAGGACTTAACCAATTCTGTGTGCAAAGTGATGGAACAGAAAAGCATTTATTAAGTGTTTACTGTGTGCCAAGTATTGTGCTGAGTAAGTACCAAAGATAATGAATAAAAAAGCGAGATAATCCCTATTGAACATGGAGCTTACATTCTAATTGGAGATAACACAAAAAGAATAGTTCAGCTTTCTATGTAGGGGTTACTATCCAACTTGCCATATGAGACAACGAGTGAAAATGGTGACAAAGAATCCTATCGGCATTCTCTTCTTGAGCCTATTTTTAGTAGAACTAGTTATTAATGGACACAGTCGGCATGGTCTTCTACTTACACCATACCTTGTACTTACACCAGCAAGGTTGGAGTTACACTTCAAAGTCTATTAAGTGAAGGATGAGTCAGTCCTGATTCTAATCCTGTATCACAAACCGAGCATCACTGTTTTTTCCCAATGCTCTGAGAAGTGACAGGAAGTTGAAAGGCTCCCAACCCATCCTCTTAGCAGATTCTCCCCTGATAATGCAGGCAGCTTTTAGGGTCTGTCCTTTCAACTCAGCATAGAAGTCTCCTGTTCATTTTAATCCATCCTTTGTAGACATCACCATGGGAGAAGGGAGTAGGTAGAGAAAAGGGCTTTTGGATGCCTTCATGTGCCAAAGTTTTGAAACCTTTGGTTAGGCAAAGTAGGTAAAAATCCCCTCAATACCCACTTTGCCCCTGCCATTGACAGTGAGTTGGAGGTGCAGAATTTTAGAGCAATCTAAAAGTGGAATGGGATGATGTAGCTTGGGAGGTGAGGGGTTTCCCTCAGAGGATCATAAATAGAGAGCCAGAAGAGATCTCAGAGGTGAGTCTAACCCTCTTACTTTACAAACAAGGAAACTGAGGCCCAAAGAAAGGAAGTGACTTGCCTAATAAGCGACAGAGATAGAATTTTAACTAAGATTTCATGTCTGTGGACATAGTAAGAAAGTTCAGTATTCTTCCCACTGCCCCATGCTTTCTCTCCATGTCAGGTATATCACAGAAGGGATGCCTTTTCAGGTACAAATTGGATTGAATGGCCTTGCAGGCCCCTTCTGTTGCTAAAATTCTATAAACTTCTTAACAAGTAAGATAATCCAAGAATGGAGTGGACTGATTTGGGTAGCAGTATATTCTCTAACACTGGATATATGCAGGAGAATGAATGTAGAACTGAAAACAGACAGGAACAGCCAGAGCTTCTTTTCCAAGGGGAGCTCCTTTCTACCACCTCATTCTCTTGTCCAGACCCTCCACCAAGGATCCTGTGGCCATCACATCCTTCTTCCCAGATCTGCCATTCTGCATGAGAGAGTGCGTGAATGGATCCTGGACCACAGTCACCAAAGATCAATGCTGGATTGATGCAGTGATTAGGATGGTCTTTCCTACCTAGAATAAACTCAGCTCTCCATGATCTCTGTCCTCTTCCCTCACTTTTATTTGTACAAAAACTTTTTAATTTAATGTAATCAAAATAATTTATTTTACATTTTGTAATTTTCTCTAACTCTTGCTTGGTTTTAAAATCTTTCCTTTCCCAGAGATCTGACAAGTATACTATTCTGTGTTAACTTAATTTACTTACTGTTTCCCTCTTTATATTCAAGTCATTCACCCATTCTGAATTTATCTTGGTGTAGGGTGTGAGATGTTGATCTAAACCTAATCCCGCTGTGCTCTCCACTAGTATTAACAAACTTCCCACTTATTCACCAATTTCCATTTTTTGATCGCTGAAACCAAGATTTCTGCTGAAGACACCAATATCCTTTGGCATTTTCTACTAGGGTAGTAGCTCTTTCCCTCACCCCCCCAACACACAGGTCCAAGAAGAGGATTTTTGCTTCATTCTGTGACTTTCAGACCCCACTCTTTGTCACCATAAGTCAACAATCACCTATTGTCCTTTAAAGTTCACTCCATCCCGTCCAGATATTTGTTATCATCAACTATGAAACTCTAGGCAACTCTCCCTACTCCCAACGAGTTCAGTAGCTGGCTTTTCAGTTTTCTTTTCCCCAATCCCTTTCCCAATTGAATACTTTAATCAGATCACCAAGTCCAATGTCATCTAACTCAAATCGACCTCAATCATTATCCAACCTTCTTCTGAATTTGCTCCATGTTTCAGAATTCCTAGGTATACCTCTGACCATATGGTCATTTGAGGATGGACAGATGGCTCCTCCTCAGATATGGCTTGGACTAGATGACTCCTGAGGTCATTTCAGACTCTGATAGTAAGTAAGAGGGTAGGAAAAAAGTCACCCATAGAGTACACTTAGCAGGGAGCAGAGGTAGAGACTGCATTAGCCTATGGATTCCCATTAAGGGTAGGGCTATTTTATACTATTGAATACAAGCATGTTTGAGTCACATTCAAAATGAGGCAACAGTGATGTGAGGGGCCAAAAAGATGCTATTGTATTAAGCTGCATCAATGGATGCACTGTATTCAGAATGAAGAAGCTCCTAGGTCCGGGGTACTCTGCCCTGGTCAGCCCATATCTGGAATATTGTATGCACTTCTGGTGAGCACATTTTAGGAGAGTCATTCTCAAACTGGACTGTATCCAAAAATTGCCAACCAGGATAGTGAAAGGACTGGCAAATAAGACCTGTGAAGATTGGCCGAATGAAAGAGGGATGTATAGTCTGGAAAAGAGAAGAATGGCATGATTTTTATCTTTTAGTATTTGAAGAGCTATCAGATAAAAGAAAGATTAGGCTTGTTCCATTTGGTCTCAGAAGGCAGAACTAGGAGCAATGTGTAGGAAAAAGAAAAAAAGTAGTTTGAGCCTCTTAGAAGGCAAAACTTAATCATCAGAGTTGTCCAAAAGGGGGCTGCCCTAGAAGGTCATACCTTTCCCCTTTACTAGAAGTCTTTAAGCAGAGACAAGTTCATGATGGAAGTTCTTTTAAAAAAAATCTGTGTGTGTTTCTATTTAGATATGGATCCATTTATTTTTTTATGTAATTTTTTATATTTTATATTTTTAATTAATTTAATCTGAGATCATTTTCAACCATGACACGCTGCTTCTTGCTGTTGAATAGAATTCAGCTCCTTTCTTTTTGGGAGGTTCACTTAAGTGGGTTCTTTTTTTTCCAAGGCAAAGCTAATCCCCTGTACAGACCAGCAGATGGTCTTCAAGAGTTACTATAGCTGAAAAATTCACCACCCTACATCCAACTCGTAGAGGAAGATGGATCCCTTCAGATGTAGCTAGACTGGTCCTTGAACAACAGAAATATAATATAGCTCACAATCAGGATCACACTAAAAACCTTTCCAGCTCTGCAGGACCTCCGTTCCAGAGACTGCATTACCCTGGCCTGGCTCTGAATGATCCAGAGTCAACCTTTACCCCAAAAGAAGGCATTCAAGTGGAACTTTATTGGATATTTCCCCGAGTGTTATAACAAATGCCTCCGACTGCATAGGCAGTTAGTAGCAACAAAGGCAGCAGGAGAGCAGGAAGGGGTTCAGCTGCAATGCACCAGTCCAGATCGGTATCTTCAATCAACATGCTTGCCAAGTAGCTGCTGGAAACGTTGACTACCAGATTGAGGGAAATACAGCCAAAATAAAACGAATGCAGATCAAACTGTGGTGATGGAGGAGGAATGCATAGACCGACACAATTTATTTCTCCTAAAGTTCAGCAACAACAGCAGGGCGCTGGGTTTTGGGGGTTCTTGAACCAATTAGCTTTGATTGGATGAAAATCTCCTTGACCTTCCCTTCTGGACCATGGAGCAGTGTTTGAGCATCACTTATCCCGATTTCAGAGAATCGCACAGAGCTGAATAAAGGAACCAGGTACAAACACTGTAATGCTGTTGGACTAACTACAATTCCAAATGAATTGTCTTCAGATGGTCCTGTAGATGAGCAAAGCTCACTTAATAATGAGAAAGACTGGGGCAGCTGGGTAGTTCAGTGGATTGAGAGCCAGGCCTAGAGAAGGGAGGTCCTAGGTTCAAATCTGGCCTCAGATACTTCCCAGCTGTGTGACCCTGGGCAAGTCACTTGACCCCCATTGCCTACCCTTACCACTCTTCTGCCTTGGAGCCAATACACAGTATTGACTCCAAGACGAAAGGTAAGGGTTTAAAAAAAAATAATAGTAATGAGAAAGACTTACCTATGTAGAGCTGTTCCTTTCATTTGTACAACAAGTTCCTCACAGCTCAGGTCAATTAAATTCATTTCAATCCAATGTGCTTCTTAAATATAATGACCAAGTTTGACCTCTAGAATTGATGAGAAATGTGCTAAATGTTACACATACTATAGAATGCTGATGGCGTGTTGATTGGTTTCATAGAACTGGTTTTTGGTTGGTTTGTTTTTTAATTTTGTTTTTAAAATTTTTTTTTAATTTTCTATAAGAGAAGATTGACCACAAAGGGGAGGGACGACACTATATTCAGAGGGCTATATTAGAAACAAATACGACAAAAGAAAGGTATCAAGAAAACTTATTTTTAAAATAGCATTTATTAAGGACCTGCTATGGTCCTAGACAGATGCTATGCTAGGTGCTGAGAATACATACATACATATATATTACTACTACTAGTAGTCTGCTAGCTAACCAGCAATTTAAGGTTCATAAAGTGCTTTTCTTATGTTGTTATCTCATTTGATCTTCAGACCAACCCTAGGAAGTAGGTACCACTTCCCCATTTTACAGATGAGGTTGAAATAGGTCAAGTGTCTTATTCAGGGTCACAAAGCCAATAATACTAGATAATATTTATTCAATGCTTATTGTATACCAGGTACTATGCTAAGTGCTTTACAATTATGATTTCATTTGATTCTCACAGCAACCCTGTGAGTTAGATGCTATTATAATCCCCCATTTTGCAGATGAAGAAACTGAGGCAGACAGAGGTTAAATGATTTGACCCATGTCACACAACTAGTAAATATCTGAGGCATAATTCAAGCTAAAATCTTGGAGAAAATAGCATTTGATGTGAGTCTTGAAGAGTTAAGATTTCAACAGCTGCACTGAGCCAGAGGAAAGTATTCCGGATGAAGAGAACAATGAACATGGACCCAGGGAAAGCACAGGACATGTTGGCTGTGTTAAGTACAACTGCAAGTATTTTTCTTTGATTAATAACGATAATAGTAGCTTATAGTGGTATAGTTCTTCATATTTTACAAAGCGCTTTTCTACAATTTTGTGAAGCAGTGAAAATAAGATTCAACTAATTTTACAGAAAAGGAAATGAGCCAGGAAGCTTAACTAACCTGCTTTTGGTCCCAGGGCTGGTAAGATGTTAGAAATAAAATAGACTTAGGTCTTCTGAATCCAAATTCACCATTATTCTGGACAATTTCTGAAAAACATAACACGAAGGAATATGACATTGTAGGAGAAATTAACATAGATTATTGAAATTAATATAGATTAATTATAATTAATAGAATAAATAGAATAAGTTGAAAGCTGGCTAAATGGTGCTATGGCATGGGCTTTGTTGCTTTATGGTTGGTGTTGGGTGGGTCCGCCATATTTGGCACATGCCTGGAGTTCAATTTGGCTGAAGGACGATTAAGTGAAAGAGAGTAATGTCAGATAAGGCAAGCTGCATTCTGGATTACATTAAGGGAAGGGATGTAAGATAAGGCTGAAAAAATACAGTCCTCTGGAGGGCCTTTGGTGTTAGACTTGGGGATATGGACTTGAACTGGGCAGACCAAAAAGAAGCACTGACAAATTTTAAGCTAAAATAGGACATGCCCAAACTGAAATTAAAAAAAAAATTAATATCAAGCCAGTATATATAATGGATGAGGTATTGTTGAAACTGGAGGCAAGGAGACTGGTTAGGAAATTACTGCTTAGGTGCCCAGATCCTGTTGATTCTACCTCTTCCTTGTCTCAAATACACTCCTTTCACTCTGTCTTCTACAAAACACCCTAGTTTTGGCCCATATCACCTGTCGACTGAAATATTTCAAGAGCTTCCTGATTGGTTTCACCATATCCAGTCTTGCCCTTTACCATTCTATCCTTCACTCAGTTGCCATATTAGTGTTGTTTTTTTTAAGTTCACTTATATTTTTAAATTCATAGTATTCACAGATCATTTTGCTTCTGACATCTGCAATTTTTTTCTTTGAAACTTTATTAATAAACTATAGGAGAGGGGCAACTAGGTGGCTCAGCGGATTGAGAGCCAGGCCTAGAGATGGGAGATTCTGGGTCCAAATATGGCCCCACACACTTCTCAGCTATGTGATCCTGGGCAAGTCACTTAACCCCCATTGCCTAGCCCTTACCATTCTTCTTCCTCAGAACCAATATACAGTACTGATTCTAAGATAGAAGGTAAGAGTTTTAAAAAAATAAAATAAAATAAGCTATAGGAGAATATAATCAATTTGTATGAGCAATAATTAAAATATTTAGGGAAAGTTATCAAACTACTTGATAGGCAATGGGGGTTAAGTGACTTGCCCAGGGTCACCCAGCTAGGAAGTGGCTGAGACCAGATTTGAACCTAGGACTTCCCGTCTCTAGGCCTGGCTCTCAATCCACTGAGCTACCCAGCTACCCCCTACCAAACTACTTTTTAATGGGTTGAAAGCTAAAAGAATCCCTGCTATGTTTATTTACAAATTTTCATCTAATTCATAGAATGGAAAAAGAAAGAAAGCAAAGTCATAATGTGTTTTCACCAAAGCTGCCATAGGAAGCTTGCAATATATTAGAAGAAAACTTAATACAGGGACTGATAGGAAGCTCAGTAGAGAACCAGACCTGGAGTTGGGGGGACCTGGATTCAAATTTGGATACAGATGCTTCCTAGTCATGTGACCCTGGACATGGCATTTAGTCCCAATTACCTAGTCCTTACTGCCTTTCTACCTTGGAATTGATATTTATTCTATTCCAAGTCAGAAGGTCTTTTTTAGAAGGGAAAAAAAAGGAACTAATATTAAGACAGAAGGCAAGGGTTAAAAAAAAAACCAGAAACTTAATACTGTAATAAAATGTAATATAATAGTGTAATTCAATAATGTAATGCTCCCTTTTGGTATAATTCCCTTAATTTGGAACTCATAGGTTTGCAGTTTGGAGGAGACATACTCAAGATTCAAGGATACCTTTTATGTATGAGCCCCAAGTGATATATTTCCTATTAACTATCAACCAGGAAACTCAATTAGCAGTTAGCAAAGCCATTCACTAAGATGGCATAGCAAAACAATAGCTAGAAAGCATCTTCCCCAACCCCAAACTGGAGATGTATTTTCCCACAAAGATGCACAGCATCTGTGGAAAGAATGGCGGAAACTTATAGTATGAGACTAGTGAGAAACCCATAGAGGGTCTACATGGGCCAATGCAACTCCTGACTGAGCCTGCAGGGTCTCAAAGTCTTCTCTGTTCTCAGTAGTCTTGTCTGCAACCTAATTTTCAGTAGCTCTCTTAAGTTCACAGTTGGTTCTTTTCTCTGTATCTAGAGAACATGTTCCTTCCCCCCCCCCCCAAACCCTTACTTTTTGACCTAGAATTAATACTGAGTATTGGTTCCAAGGCAGAAGAGCAGAAAGGGATAGGCAATGGGGGTTAAGTGACTTGTCCAGGGTCATACACCTAAGAAATGTCTGAATTTCAACCTAGGACCTCCAGTCTCCAGGCCTGGCTCTCTATCCACTAAACCACTGAGCAACCCCAGAGCTTCCTTGAAGCTGAGTTCTCTTTCAGGTATCCATGTCTATCTGGAGTACATGTCCCTGCCTAAACTGGGTCTCAAACTGATTGTCCAACATCTGGATGTAATATCTCCTGGAGAGATTTTTGGGAAGTGGTGTGAATTTGTCAAAGGAAATTGGACATCTGAGGAGGGATACTATGGAAAGAAACAAAGAGAGGGACAAACAGTGAGGAAGAATGAAGTAGAAGCAAATGCACAGCTAGTAATTATGACATTGTGTATAATGGAATGAATTCACCCTTGGGAAGAAAATGGATAGCAGAAAGGATCAAAAACCAGGCTCTGACAATATGTTGTTTACAAGAAACACACTGAGATAAGACATGTATACACCAGTGGAATTGCTTGTCAACTCTGGGAGTGGGGAAGAAAGAGGGGAGGAAGACAACATGAATCATGAAACCATGTAGGAAAAAAAAAAGAAAACACACTGGAAATGAGATACACATAGAGTGAAAGTGAGGGGATGGAGCAGAATATACTATACTTCAGCTACTGCAGAAAAAGCAGGGATAGCAGTCATGATCTCTGACAGACATGATCTCTGACAGAGTTGGGGCTAAAATGGTTATAATTAGAAAGAATGAATAAGGTAGCCCTTTTATGTTGGGGGCAGTGTATTATGGATAATGAAGCATTATCAGTATTGGAACTATATGCACCAAGTTTTATAGCATCTAGATTTTTAAAGAAAAAATTAAATGAGTTACAGATGGAAATGGATAACAAAATAATAATGGCAAAGGCTTTCATTTTTCCCTCTCAGAACTAGATAAATCCAACCAAAAAATAAATAAATAAATAAGAAAGAGTTTAAGGAAATGAATCTTAAATAAGTTAAATATAATAGATATCTAGAGAGACCCCACATACTTGCATGAGGCTTGCAGTAGATGTAAGCCTGAGCATACACATAATCCAAATATAATATCAGTTGGGAAAATAATGGTTTAGAGAGCATAAATATCCTGCACAAGTCTTACATAATCTCACACTCATCATACTATGGAGGTAACCCTATATTCCTCAGGGATTGTGGCATTGGAACAAAAATTCCACCAAGTCTGACCAAGCTAGAAAGACTTGATTGTGAAAACAGAATGGTCCTGGCAACAGATTGTATCTGTTGCCTAAGTATCAATCTAGCTAAATATAGTCTTGCTAATATATGTTGACTGAAAACCAGACTGGTTAAGTTGATCAAATTAAATGCTAAAAGGAACATGGAGAAACAAGTCCAATATTACATTGCTAGAGCAGTTGTGAATTGTTTTTTTAGAAAACAAGATGGAAATATACATTAAGAGATAAAGCTCTCTGAGCTCATTAACCTAGGAATCCCATTACTAGGATTAGGCCCTAAGGGCATTATTGAGAGGGGAAAAAGCTGTGTATGTATTAAAATATTCGTGGAAGCTTAATTTATAATGACAAAATAATTGGAAGGAACACAAATGTAAAGACTGGGAGAAATGGCTGAATAAATTGTGAAGAATTGAAGAGAAGAAAAGTGAATAAAAATAATATATACTAATAGTACATTAAAAAAGTCAAAAATCAAAAGAAAAGAGTGTCCAAATAAAACAAATCCAAAGGAAACAAACACAAATTCAGAGGATGTTTATATTAGCACACAAAATAATTTACATATTTTTAAACAAATTGTAAACAATGTGGAATTTGTGGTTTTACACATAAATTTTTTCTCCATTTGTTTATTTAAACAAAGTTGGGTTTTTTTGGGAGTGGTGGTTACTAAGTACATAATTTCCTAAATTGGAAGAAAAAATAAAATAAAAAAATAAAAACAAACTAAAAAAAGTTGATTGGGGAATTTTTTTACACCTTGTTGTAGAGTTGTAGAAAAAATTTTTAACACTTCTTTATAACTTGTGGGATTATAGGACAACCCCAGATTACCTTTTTGCCCAAAATTATATACCCTTAACTAAGGCATTCAAAAGAATAAAATGTAAAAGCTTCATGAATTTTAATGTCAATTTATTTTCTGATTATCCAACAATATTTCTATTTGAGATTACAGTAACTTCTCATTAGGCAGATATAACTTCATTTAAAAAAATAAATTTATCTTCTGTTTTAGAATTAATACTAAGTATTAGTGCCAAGGCAGAAGAGTGGTAAGGGATAAGCAATTGAGGATGAATGACTTGTCCAGGGTCACATAGCTAGGAAGTATCTGAGGCCTATAACTCTTTTAGAGCTGGAAGAGAACTACCTTAAAGATGATTTAGTCCAGTGATCCAGTTTTAAAATGTTGTCTTTCATTGACTAAATAATTCTGGGACAATTTCTAAGTTTATAATACTAGCATGATTTTCTTTGTGTTTTGTTTTTTTCATTGTAGCTTTAAGCCACAGGCCTATAGTATAATTGAAATCAACTAAGAAATGAATGAAAGAGTTCTAAAAAAAAAGTAATCTTTAAAATATAAGTAAAAACATAGAGAATAAAATCAAAGCAACAAACTTTAACATTCAAGTCACTTTTTAATAAAATATTCATGAGTCATAAGCTTGTTTGATTTGATCAAGCTCAGAATCAAACAGAAGTAGGAGGAGGGATCTTATTACAGTTAAATCACATCTTATACATGTACTCTATTATTGAAACTATTGCTTTAAATGTAAATTATTATTTATTATATATGCATTATTTTTATATTTATTTATCTTTTATTTATAATATAAATTTATATCTTTATTTATATTTATTTATAGTTTTAAATTTTATAATTTAAAATTTTATTTATAATATTATAAAAAGAACACAAAATAATACATATATAATAAATATAAATATGTATTATTTTTAAGTGTTCTTTTTTATTATTACAAATTTGACAAACATGAAAAATTCCTATAGAAAACTGCGAATCTCTATGGCATATTACTTTTTGTTGCCAAAGTACATGTTAAATCTAAAACAGTAATTCTAACTGTGCTCTACTCATCTATGCCCCTTTCATATCATGACCTTTAAAAAAATCTTTAGACTTATATTACTGGCACCAACTCTAAAATTTCCACATCACTTGGTCCATCCATTTTGTTACTCAATGAAAGCTTATCTTAAGCTTTGCCAACCATAAAGATATTTCAAGATCTTTCTACTTTCAGAGTTGACTTTGTACCCAGGGGATATTGATATTTTAAAATGCAGTGTTGTGACATGTAGTCTATTTCTGCAATTTCAAAGCCTTCTTCCTGGTATGTTCAAAATTTATTGCCTCTTGAATAAGTCCTTCACTGCTCTAGAAGCAGAGTTTGAGAGATTTCCTTTGATCATCATTAATGTGATTGTTCCATTATCAAAAGAAGTTACTCCACCCACAGCTAGACAGGTATCTCAACAAGGAGACGGAAAGCAAACCTCAGAAGAGAAACAATGCTGACAACTTCTTGAGAAAACACACTCTGCCATTGTCTGAATGTTGAAAAGCAAATTGGCTAATCCTGCCTGTACATTCTTTTCTTTCATTCTCTCATAAGGCTATTGTGGAAAAAGTGCTTTGAAAAATTTAAAGTTTGAGGGGCAGCTGGGTGGTTCAATCAATGGACAGCCAGGCCGAGAGA